>NW_007251345.1:56728-75725 GCF_000164805.1 Carlito syrichta | reverse complement strand
GGATCGCCGGAGCCCAGCAGGCAAGGCTGCGGTGGCCGGGAGCGGCCACTGCACTCCAGTCTAGGCGACAGAGTGAGACTCCAACTCAAAAAAAAAAAAAGTTAGGCTTCTAGTAAGTACATGATGGGTGAAGGAATGACTGGATCATCATGCATCTGTCATATGCTTTGACTGGAATGTACGCTTCCTGCCAAGGATGGAACAGGTCTTATTCATCTTGGTGTTCATGGCACCCAGCAAGTGCCCAGCCCATAATGGGTGCCGATCAAGTGTTATTGGATGAATGAATGAACGTATGAATGAATTAATGAGCCCTATAACTCATGACATGACTAGGGCAACTGGACTGTACAAGAGTTCTGCTGAGCTGAAGGCGGCTGGGGTGTTGGAGTAACCAATTAAGACAACACACCAAAATGAAAGTGAGTTCAGCCTTTAATTACGGTGACAGTGTGAGCTAGAGGTTAAAGGGGAGAAAGCACTGGTGCCCCTAGTTCCATCTTCCCCCATGGCATGGCTCTGAGTGAGGGGCCAGTGTATCCGTGCAACCCACTCATGGGGGGAATCATCTCACTACTGAAGGAGCCCCGAGCCAAGGGCTCTGCGGTTTTATGAACTTGGGGCTGGAGGCTGGGGGTGGGCAGGGAGGACTAGGAGTGTATTGAGTACTGGCCAGTACTGTTTGCTCACACCTGTAATCCCAACACTTTGGGAGGCCGAGGCAGGAGGATTACTTGTGCACAGGAGTTGGAGATCAGCCTGGGCAACATGGCAAGACTTGGTCTCTACAAAAAATAAAAAAATTAGCTGGGCGTGGTGCTGCGTGCCTGAAGTCTCAGCTACTTGGGAGGCTGAGGTGGAAGGATCACCTGAGCCCAGGAGGCGGAGACTGCTGTGAGCTGTGATTGTTGTGATCATGCCACTACACTCCAGTCTGGGCTACAGAGTGAGAACTCTGACTCAAAAAAAAAAAAAGTTCTGAGTGTTAAGTCAGGGCAGACTAAAAGTATCTCTCTTCCTCCATAAGGAGGTCTTGGCAGAGTTGTTGGAGGAAGCCCTCTGCTGAAGACTCCTGATAGAGCCCTCCAAATGCAGGCGCCTGGGCTAGGACTGCAGACGAGTAAATGGAGGCTGCCCAGCAGCACCTGAGTCCTTACCACAGCTCCCTACAGAGATGGCCATGCGCTAGCTGTGCGCTATGCCTGGTGTAGGTAGGGTAGCTTTTCCCAGGGAGGCCTGCCAGGGAAAGCCTATGAAACTACCCATGCATGGCAAGGCCAGAAAAATACCACACATGGGTGTTTGGCCAGGAGCCAGATGCCCATCCAGGATGTTACATCTGATAAAGTAGCCAGGACTTTAAAGGACTTGTCTGAGCTCACTTGGTTTGGTAGATGCAGAGTTGGGATCAGAACAAAGCTCTTTGGGCTCTATCCGGATTATTTCACACTGGACCAGTTGCGTGAACGGCAGTAGCCTCTGATATGATGGGAAGTTACGCTCCTGCTTTGGGAGGTTATCTAACCCTGGTCAGAATGAATTGGAACTTCCAAAGCCTGTTGTGGTGGGCAGAATGTCAGCCCCATGACCTGGATGTGCCCACCTGGACATGTGTCTGTGGGACCTACAGATCCTGTGGGACAATAAATGGGTGTCTGGTTTTTTGGGTTTTTCGAGTCCAGGTCTCTCTCTGTTACCCAAGCTGGAGGACAGTGGCACCATCACAGCTCACTGCAGCCTCTACTTCCTGGGATCAGGTGATCCTTCTGCCTCAGCCTCCTGAGTAGCTGGGACTACAGGTACCTGCCACTATGCCTAGCTAATTTTTTATTTTTATTTTTTGTAGAGACAAGGTCTTGCTATGTTGCCCAGGCTGGCCTTGAACTCCTGTGCTCAAGCAATTCCACCCTGGCCTTCCAAAGTGGTGGGATTACAGGAGTCAGCCACTGTGCCCGGCCAGTGGGTGTTGTTTTAAGCCACTCCGTTGGTGGTATTTTATTACAGCAGCAATAAAAAATGAACTAATAAGCTCAAAAGCACAGGGCAAAGCTACCACCTGTTCTCTTTTCCTCCCAGCCCCATCATGACAAGTATTTTGATGTCCACTCCCTCAGTCAACTGGCCCACTCCCTCAGTCAACTGGCCCTTTTTGGTGCTAAAAATGTTGTTGGGAAGCTCAGTCAGGACATCCCTGAGTACCGCTCCAAGTGCGTTTTAAGCTATTGGGTTAGAAAGGTATCAGGTCTGTTTCTCTGATGTCAGGATGCTTGGTGATAGATGGCATCTTATCCCTTCTGTCTGTGAGATACTCAGTGGAAAAAATTTAGGTCAAGAAACTAGGGTTGCCAGGTAAAAAACAGGATGTCCAGTTGAATTTGGATTTCAGATTTAAAAAACAAATAATATTTTGATGTGTCCTAAGTTATGCATGGAGCATCCTTACACTAAAAAAATTAGTGTTTTTGTTTGTTTGTTTTAAGTCCAGCAATGCTGAAGGGAACAGACATTAACAATTAGAGCTTTCTAGAGCAAGTAAAACTTACCAGGAAAAGTAGTAAGTTGTGACCTAAATTTGATCTGACCTCCCCTTTCTGGGACCAGTGCCCTTTTGTTCCTGCCACAACCAAATCTGATATCAGAGAAGGATTTTATGTCAGATGCTTACACTTCAGTGGGAATTTCTGTCAGCAGGGGGTGCCTGAATCTTTAAACCTATATTCTAATGGGAATGAAAGACCTTGTCTCCTGGTGAAGATCTTTTGTTGAGCAGGTGGGTAATACGTATATCCTCCATCTAGGTTCCTTCCCCAGGCAGAGGGTGGCGGAAGACATGGGCTTTTAAAGTCAGACAGATCTGCCTTCAGATCCTGGTTTTCCTACTTCTTGCTTTGTGACTTGGAGAAGATTAATATTTCTCAGCACATTTGTTCTCATTTATGATATGTTTACCTTCAGGGTAGTTAAGAAGATTGAATGAATCTATACACGTAATGTATCTGGAACATAGTAGATGCTCAAGAAGTACTATTTAGCCGGGCTCGGTGGCTCAGCCTGTAATCCCGTGCCTTTGGAAGGCTGAGGTGAGTGGATTGCCTGAGCCCGCGGGTTCAAGACCCGCCTGGGTAGCAAGACCTCATCTCTACAATAAATCAAAAAATCAGCTGGGCGTGGTAGCGTGTGCCTGTAGTTCCAGCTACTTGGAAGGCTGAGGTGGAAGGATCGCTGGAGCCCAGCAGGTCGAGGCTACGGTGGCCGGGAGCGGCCACTGTACGCCAGTCTGGGCGACAGAGTAAGACTCCAACTCAAAAAAAAAAAAAAGAAGTACTATTTATCTTTCTCTTCTTTTAGACCATGTCTATCTAAGGCCATCCACAGGCACCCAAACGCTAGCTGCAGGGTTAAAGAGGGAAAGATTGACTGCGTGAGGAATTAAATACAAGGAGCAGCTGTGCCCTAATAATACAAACCACTTATTGGACATTTACTATGATAACAGTAGAAAACACTTACAAAGAACATTATATGCCGCCAGAATAGTGACTGAAGCCTGTAATCCCAGCACTTTGGGAGGCCAAGGCAAAAGGATTGCCTGAGTCTAGGGGTTCGAGAACAGCCTGGGCAACATGGTGAGGTCTCATCTCTACAATAAATCAAAAAAATTATCTGGTCGTGGTGGTACACGATTGTATTTCCAGCTACTCGGAAAGCTGAAGCGGATGGATTACCTGAGCCCAGCAGGTCGAGGCTGTGGTGGCCATGAGCATGCCACTGCACTCCAGTTTGGGTGACAGGGTGAGACGCCAATTAAAAAAAAAGAACATTATATGCCAAGAATGGTTCTAGACGCTTTACACATATTAACTCATGAATACTCACAATAGCCTTATGAGGAGACACTATTATTATTTCCATCTCCATTTTAAGTGAGGAAATGAAGACACTGAAAGGTTAACTTACTCTAATTCTCCCTAGTAAGTGATAGAACAGAGTTTTGACTCAGGTAATTGGATCCATAGCCTCCAGTTAAGCCATTTGCCATGTTGCTTTCTGAGTGTCAGGGTCTCTGATGTATGTCCTAACTCATTAATCCTCACAAAAGGGGCTATGAAGTGAGAATTCTTATGATCCTTCCCTCTCACATTTTGCCCAGAAGCTGGTAAGTGGTGGAGCCCATCTCTGAGAACAAAGAGCAAGGTGATATTTAGGTATTCAAAACTTTCTGAATCTTAATATTGTATATCTAATATCACTAAATTGTGCTAGTTTCATCCTAACGAGGGCAAAACCCACAGGACTGATGTGTTTGGCACTCCCGTGCTTCAGAACATTGTCTGTTCAATAATGTTCCTTTGGGGTCTCGGAGAAGTTCCATCCAAGCCCTCTGGAGAAGCTGCCTCTCTGGCTTTTCTCTGGGGCCCTTTTTTCAGTGGTAGGGTGATCACCCCTGAAACAGGATCCCAGTAGGTAGGTTTTGTCCAACTTCTCTGATGCAGTACTCTCTTGTGTTTGGTTTTTTTTTTTTTATTGGTGACAAGTGAATCAGGTTTCCATTAAAAACACTAATGCCAAAAGAGAGAAAAAAACAAAAGGTCTGGCATGACTTTGGAGGACGATTCTTTATCTTAATTCTGAAGCCCGGAATGGAAAGTTGGCAGCTCAGCCTGAAAGACGAGAGTGCTTCAGGCAGCTGCACGGCCAGGAGATAAAAACCACCAAAGAGGAGCAACTCACTTAATCTGAACTGTGGAGGGGAAGGAGAAAAAGAGGAAGGCACTACACTTGAATCCAGGTCTAAGCCTCCCAGGGTGGGATCATATTGCCCAATCATGACACCTCTCAGGCCGTTCCCACGCCTGTGGCCCACTTTTGAAATTACTTAGCAATGGATGCAGAAGCCAAATTTGAAATAAATGACTCTATGACTCAGATGGTTAATCTCTGTTTTGACAACCAACAGCAAGTCATTGGAACTTTAGCTTATATTTGGAATGAACATAAAACATAATTCTAAAAGTCTCCTTACTTTACCCTCCTGCCCCAAGTGTCAGTTGTGTACAAGCAGGAAAGCAGATTCCCTTGTATTTGGGGACAATAGCTAGAATTCCTCTTCAGCAGAAGGCCTTGGGGAAGAAGTTAAGAATGTCGCCTCTGGAGTCAGCCCCAGGTTTGCAGGCTGGCTCTGCACCACACTGTGCCACACTGTGTGTGGCAATAAACACATCTCGCACTTCCTAGGTTTGTTGTGGTGATGCAATGAAATGAAAGGCTCTAGCAAGGGTCCCTGTAGGTCCATGACAAATGGAGGCAATTTTTACTTATGCTTGTGTTAAGAAACAAAACAAACAAACAAACAGAAATTAAGAGGAAGTCATTGATTCTGCTCGTTACTATTTCTTTTTTCTTTTTTTTTTTGAATCAGAGTCTCACTTTGTCACCCAGGCTGGAGTGCAATGGCATACTCACAGCCACCGCAGCCTCAACCAACTGGGCTCAGGTGATCCTTCTCCTCATCCTTCAAAGTAACTGGAACCACAGGCATGTGCCACCAAGCCCAGCTAATTTTTTTTTTTTAATTGTAGAGACGAGGTCTCGCCATGTTGCTCAGGCTGGTCTCGAACCCCTGAGCTCAGGCAATCCTCTCACCTCTGCCTCCCAAAGTGCTGGGATTACAGGTTTAAGCCACTGTGCCTGGTTTACTATTTCGTATAGGTGAGGTGCTTCATAGCTACCTGTCAACAACAAAGCCTGCACACCTGGGAGGTTTGAGGAGGCATGCAGAACACTTCCACAGTCATGTAACAGGCGCGTTGCTGGCTAGAAACAGCATACCCAGCCTCTTCACAGAGGACTGTGGGATCAACCATGCAGAATCATTTTCCTTCCCTGATGCAAGTTGCTGTGAGAAGCAAAAACTAAACTTGGACTAACACCAGATGGCCTTCAAAATGTTTCCTTTAATGACAGAGGCTTGCATTACATCACACACTTCCATTCAGTTTATTCCTCTTGTTGTTGTTTTTCTGACTGTTTATCTATCTGATGTCTAAGTTGGCTCTCTCATTCAGCTTTGTGTTATCTGAAAATTAGTCCATGAAGTAAAAACAATTTCCTGGGGTTCACATCTTGTTTTACTTCTAACTAGAATCCAAATGGTTCATGTTTACCATTTGCCTGCAACCTGCTAGGGTTTCTGAATTCAAAAAGGGAATTTGAGTTTTCACAAAAGTTTTTCACAGTTCCAGAAGCTTTTTTTGGACTCATCTCAAATACATCCCTGAAAGCTGCATCATTCACCTAAATCAGGACCTAAAATGGTTTTGGTCAGAAGCTGTGATTTGCCAATCCTGTGCTTCCTCTCTCACTTCTAATGTTTATCATCCTATCTCTTTAAGAACGTTTTATGTTCTTTTGTGATCTTTCTTTCCTTTTAAAATCCTATGATTCTGGTACACTCATGTTCATAGGAACATTATTCACAACAGCTAAAAAATGGAAGCAACTCCAGTATCCATCAGTGGATAAATGAATAAGCAAAATGTGTCATATACATACAACAGAATGTTATTCAACCTCAAAAAGGAAAGAAATTCTGCAATATGCTGCTACATGAATGAACCTTAAGGGCCTTATGCGAAGTGAAATAAGCCAATCACAAAAAGACCAATACTGTATAATTTTACATATATGGGGTACTTTCATCATTCTCACTTCTATAATCCCTGCAGAATACCTGGATGCTCTGTAGTGGACATCTAATGTATTTTCTGGCCAGCATCCCATCTTTCTTCTATTAACAGCATTTCCTTTCCAATTCCATTTGGTGGGTGGGCAAAGGGGGAGGGCTGTCACTCATAACACCCTACCTCTAAGTCAGTGATTGACCAGGGAATAGGCTTATAACATAGCCAGACAAATTGCAGTCCTTCCCTGGGGTTTTACATTTAGATGCTAGGAGAGAGAGAGAGAGAAACTGACTGACTCTCCCTTGCTGGATCTTGAGCTCTAAGATTGTTTTTCCTTAGTCATGCTCCTTGGAGGAGACTTGGCTACTGTAAGATAAAATGAGACCAATCCACAGACAGAAGCAAAACTAAGTGATGAAGTTATGTGAGTTTATAAATTTCAGGTTAAACTGGTTGAAGTCAGGCTTCTGTTACTTATGACTAAAAAAGTCCTGAGTAAGATATAATATTCTCATTTTTAAGAACATTTACTACTTTCCATGCATATTTTATCGTGGTGTACTATATTCACTTTATTTAAAAAAACTTTATTTTGAGATAATGATAAATTCACAGGAAGTTGGGAATATAGTACAAGGAAGTCTGGGTACCCTTCATTCAGTTTCCCTCAATAGCTACATCTTTTGTAACTGTAGCACAATATAAAAACAGGAAATTAACCTTGGGACAATGTATGTGTGTGGCTCTATGTTATTTTACCACATGTGAGATTCATGTAACCATCATTGCAATCAAAATCACTACAAAACTATGTCTTGTACCACTTCCTTATAGTATATAACATCACAATCTGCCAGTGTCAACATTTTACCAATTTGAGTAAAGTGTACAAACCTTACCTCCCTTCACATCCCTTTAACCTCCCATTATATAATAATTGTCTTTACTATTTCTTCTACATACATTGGAGCCATATCAAACATTGTTGAGATGTTTGCCTCAACTATCAAACATAATTAGAAAATTCCAAAAGAGAAGTCTAATGTATTTACTTATATTTCCACTTTTATTGTTTTTATCATTTTTTTCCTGATGTTCTAAGAGTTTTTCTTGTATCACTCCCTTTTTGCTAAGAGAACTTTCAGTAGTCATTCTTTTAAAGCAGGTATGCTAGTGATAAATTCTCTTAGTTTTATTTCATATGGGGATTCTTGATTTCCTTTTCATTTCTAAAGAACATTTTCTATAAATATAGGATTCTGGGTTGACAATTCTTTTACTTTAAAACGTGAAAAATGTTGTGCCACTTCCTTCTGATCTTCATGGTTTTTGATGAGATATCTGCTTTCATTCAAATTGTTGTTTTTGTTAATAGGTAAGGTGTATTTATCTCATATTGCTTTAACATTTTTTTCTTCTGTCTTTAGTTTTCAGAATTTGACTGCAAGCCGGGCTCGATGGCTCAGCCTCTAATCCTGCACCTTTGGGAATCTGAGGTGAGTGAATTGCCTGAGCCCTCGGGTTCAAGACTCTCCTGGGCAACTTGGCAAGACCTCATCTCTACAATAAATCAAAAAATTAGCCGGGCGTGGTAGCGCGCGCCTGTAGTTCCAGCTACTTGGAAGGCTGAGGCAGAAGGATCGGCAGAGCCCAGCAGGTCGAGGCTGCGGTGGCTGGGAGCAGCCACTGCACTCCAGTCTGGGTGACAGAGTGAGACTCCAACTCAAAAAAAAAAAAAAAAAAGAATTTCACTGCGATGTGTCTTGGTGTGGATTCTCTGAGTTTATCTTATGTGGGTTTCTCCAGGTTTCTTGAATTTTTAGGTTTATGTATTTTGCCAAATTTGGGGAAATGTCAGCCATTCTTTCTTCAAATACTTTTCCAGCACACCCAGCAACTTTTCTTATTAACTAGGACTTCGATGACACAGATCTTTTTGTACTTTTCCACAGGTTCCTGAGACTTCGTTCTTCCCCATCCCCATCCCATCCTATTTTCTCTTTGTTGTTCAAATTGGTAGTTTCTATCAATCTGCCTTCCAATTTGTTGATTATTTCCTCTGTTCCTCTAGTCTGCTATTGAACCCACCCTTTGAATTTTTCACTTGGTTATTGTATTTTCATTTCTAAGGCTTCCATTTAGATATTTTTTTATAGCTTGTATTTCCTTGCCCAGATTTCTGGAGTTTTGTCCATTTGGTTCAAACATGTTCCGTAATTACTTACTGGGTACTTTTTCAATGGCTGTTTTAAATCCTTGTCAGATAATTCTGACATATGTGTCATGTTGATGTTGGTGTATATTTACTATATTTTCTCATTCAAGCTGAGATTTTCCTGGTTCTTGGTATGATGAGTGATTTTTCTATTGAAACCTAGACATTTGTGACACTATGGATCTTATATAAATCTTCTATTGAGCAGAACTCCTCTGACACTGCTCTGCTTAGTACTGCTAGGTGGATGTTGAAATCTAGGTTTCCCCACAGCCTTCTTTGACACCTAGGATATCTCCTCGTTATTGCTAAGCAGGCGTGAGAGTTCAGGCTCCCAACTAGGCCTCCATAGATATGATCCTAGAAGGGAAGCACAAGGATGCTTTGTTACTGTTCCCCACAGGGCCCCAAATGACATGATGGGGGGTCATCTCCTTACCTCTGGGAAAGGGTGACAGTCTTGACTTTCCACTAGACTTCCTCTGACATGACCCCAGCAGGCATCTCATTAGCTCAAGCTTGGCCTTTGCTGGTAGGAGTGAGAGTGGAGTCACAGTTCTATCTGTGATATTTGGCTGGAGTAAAGAGGTTATTTGTCTAAAAGTTTTCTTTTTTGCCAGGCTACCCCTTTTCTGGTCTTTTGACTAGAAAAAAAGAGCAGGTTTTTCTTGCATTTTGTATTATTTTGGTTTTTTGTCCCTGTTGGTGTTTTTGTGCTATCAGCTTCTCTGGCATCCAGCCTGTAATATATGAGGCAAAAAGAAAACCAAAGGAACTCCCTCTTGTTGTTCTCAGGTCCTGAGATCCCTGGTCAGGCTGCCTTCTTCTCTTTACCTTTCAGAGTCTTTGTAGGCTTTCTATATAATATTCAAGATTTTTAGTTGTACTTGGTGAAAGGAATAGAGAAAAGTATATCCATTCCATCTTCCTGGAAATAGAAGTTCTGCATTTGTTTTTGAAACGATATTAACACTTTTTGGAACACAAAAGGATATACATACATAAATCATGGCAAATGTCCTTTAAGTCCCAACTCAAAAACTATCTTCTTTGCAGAGCCTTCCTTTAGGATCTTCTTCTGCATGATTGCTGAGCTCTGTTCCTACTTCCATCACAGTAGTGATATTATTGTAGCATTTATGCCCATCTCTATATACCTCCACAGAAAACAGACCACACTGAGATTTGCTGATGTATTTTTTATGTAAGTGAACCCAAAGAAAGGATGAAGTTGGCCGGACTTGGTGGCTCAGTCTGTAATCCCAGCACTTTGGAAAGCCAAGGTGAGTGGATTACCTGAGCCCATGGGTTTGAGACAAGCCCAGGCAATTTGGCAAGAATTCATCTCTACAATAAATCAAAAATTAGCCAGGCATGGTAGCGTGTGCCTGTAGTTCCAGCTACACAGAAGGCTGAGGCAGAAGGATCGCTGGCGCCCAGCAGGTCAACACTGGGGTAGCTGTGAGTGTGCCACTGCACTCCAGTCTGGGCGACAGAGTGAGACTCCAACTCAAACAAGAAAAAGAAAAAGAAAAGAAAGGATGAAATTGTAAATTTTCGTACAAATTGACAAGCTAAAATTCAAGTCACAAGCAGCACATTCTTAAGTAAAGATATCTGTGCTAAGTTTTATCATTTTGACTTTTAGACATTTTCAATTATACAATTCAAACTTATCTTCAAATCTGGACAAACAGGTTATATTCTAAGATTTATCTAAATATTAATATAATGCACACTGGTTGGGAGCAAAAAAAGCACTTTCTTAAGGTTCAAAAAAATTCCAAACTTACTAGGCTGAAAGCTCCAGAAACCATGCTTTTTCATCTTTTTTTTTTTCTTTTTTCTTTTTGAGTTGGAGTCTCACTCTGTTGCCCAGACTGGAGTGCAGTGGCCGCTCTCAGCCACCACAGCCTCGACCTGCTGGGCTCCGGCAATCCTTCCGCCTCAGCCTTCCAAGTAACTGGAACTACAGGCGCGTGCTTCCGTGCCCGGCTAATTTTTTTATTTATTGTAGAGATGAGGTCTCACCAAGTTGCCCAGGTGGGTCTCGAACCCGCGGGTTCAGGCAGTCCACTCACCTCAGCTTTTTCATCTTTGTAATATCTACTTCTAGCACATTATTGGATGCATTGAAGATGAGGAAATTCTTATCTGTTAGTATTAATTTTGTCTGTGCAGTAAGAGAGAAGATCATCTTCTGAGTGAGAAGGCAGAGAAATAGACATCTTGAAAGACAGGTGCTGATTTAGAACACCATTTTTTTTTTTTTTGTAGTTGGAGTGTCACTCTGTCACCAGGCTGGAGTGCGGTGGCACTTCCTGGCCACCACAGCCTCGACCTGCTGATCTCAGGTGATCCTTTCGCCTCACCCTTCCAAGTAGCTGGAACTACAAGCATGCGCAACCATGCCCGGCTAATTTTTTTATTTATTGTAGAGATGAGGTCTTGCCAAGTTGCCCAGGCTGATCTTGAACCCGTGGGCTCAGGCAGTCCTCTCACCTCAGCCTCCCAAAGTGCTAGGATTATAGCATGAACCACCACGCCCAGCCCTAGAACACCAATCTTTAACAATAAATGAATGTGTGTAGAATTGGAGAAATGACAGAAAAAGGAGGGCCTTGGGACCATTTACAGATTTTTGACTTGAGTGACTGCATGATAGGCTATTATCCAAAATAGTGAATTGGTGAGGAAGAACAAGCTCTTAGGGAAAGTATAGTTGGCAGCATGTTGATTTTAACAAGTGTGCAGAACCAACACGGGCCTGGGTGGTCTGGCAGACAGTTGTGAACACCAGGCTATTGTCATCACATGGAAGCACATGGTTGGGACTATAAACTGTGTGTGCCTTGACTACAGAAGTGTAAATGAGAACAGAAGACCAATGATGGAACTCTGGGAAACACTAACAATTAAAAGGCAGTATACAAAGAGAAACCTTACAAAGAGACCAAGAAGCAGTGGGCAGATAAAAAGGACACATTGGAAACAGCTGCCTGTTCCCAGATGAGAAGTGACTGAGAAAGGGAATATTTACATGCTGGGAAGGGGGGATGACTGAGAGGGTCCCTGTGATGTGCCTCAAAAATGCCACACAGGGGCCTTCTCTTCTTGCACATACCCTGGACAGAAAGGGGTACCCTATGGAAAAGGTGATGGAGGGCAAGCTGCCCTAAGAATTCCCCTTGGTGCCATCCGGAAGACTCCATCTGAGAGCCAGGGATCTATGCAACAGAACATTCTACGCTAGCTGAGTTGGGGCACAACTGTCTCTGTGTGAGTCCACGTATGCACACAAGGGCTTCTGTTCTGAAGCCAGCAGAGGAAGGAGGAGCTCTGTGTAAGCCCAGGGGAGGGTAGAAAGTGGAGTAGAGGGGAGAGCCAGGCCTTGCAGTCATTCCTTTCCTGGGCCCCTGGACTGTGTTCAGAGGGTTAGAAATGGATGCATTTGTTTTCTGTGAGATTCAGGGCAAGGAGCAATGACCAAAAGACGATGAAACTGGACTTGTGGGCTTTGTAAGATCCTAGGCAGAAGCAGAGCTGTTTTGGAACTCGAAAAAAAGGGATAGCTGAAGATGCACAAGTTCCCTAGTCTTGGTGATGGTGGGTGGAAGCGGCCATCTTTCCCACCTGCATGGCTCAGGTCTCCATTTGCCTCTCCGCAGAGTCCAGCTGGCATGGGTTCCTTCTAGTATCTCTGAGAATCTATGAGGAGGCACACATGCTACATGCATGCCTTCTGGTGGCTATTCCTCTGTTGCCATCCCTTGCCAACTGGCAATAGTAATGTCGCCGTGCTCCCAAGCACTGGACAGGCACAGCTCCAACATGTAGCTAACTGCAGGTTGTCATGATGACACACTTTCAGAAGTCTTGAGACTAAAAGGGATTCCAATGCAGAAAACAAAAACTCAAAATTCAAGATCTGATATTGTTGCTCCTGGAGCCATCAGCCATGTTTTCTCACAGGAAGTCTCCAACTTAGCTCTTACCTTCCTGGGATCAAGGTATCGCTCTTCCCAGAGGGTAAGCCCCTGCTAGAGTCCAGGATTCCACCTTCCATTCCTCCATCATAGGTCAATGAAAGGCGAGAAATAACCCACGCTCTCTGCAGGTTGTCACGGGGTTCTATATGGCCCAGGGGAGGCAGTCATAAGCGCCTATAGTATATTTCTCCCATTCCCACATTATGTGTGGGATTCAGCTGTTCAGTGTAGACAGCTCGGCCCTAAGCCCAGGCCAGGGTGTTTGCACATTCTTTCTTTTTTCTCTGGTAAAGATGAAGAGAATCGGGCTGGTGAGGTCTGGTCTTATGATCTCCTGGAAGCAAATACTTGAACAAAAACCACACACACACCCCCGCCCCATGACTCCCCCACCCTCCACCTCTTCCACACATACCTCTTCCAAGAAGAAGAAAAATTCCATTAATTTTCAAGGACAGTCCAATAAAAGTACACACTTTTAAAAATATCTGCAAAACTACAGAGCTGCTAAAGATACACTCGGATTTACATAATTGAGAAATATGTTCAGCATCTCAGTCTGAAGCCTCTTCATTTGATTTACTTCCCTGGCTCAAGTTTTTCCGCAATAGGACAATAGCAGTCCTTGGTCAGAATGAAGGAAGGCCCCCTCCCACCTCCAAGCCCAGAAAGAGCTTCTACCCTATAATATAAAAACTACTTCTCTCACACATAGGAGCTTTCCAGCCTCAGCAGTGGTAAGACACAGACTCCACCTCCAGCAATGGGAAGAGGCTTCTGGTGGTTCTAAAATAGTATTAAAAGTGTGTGGTCCATGATGCAAAAACTCAAGTGGTTTTTTAAAAAATAAACTGTGGTACCGGAGGCGAAAGAGGGCATTTTTCCCACCACTCCATGAAAGCATGACAAATTCAGTGCTCACAGGACTGGACATTTGGTGGGACGGGAGAGAGGATCTTAGGAATAGCTCATGGCCTCTCAGAAGGGAAGGGGTGGTGGTGACACTTCTCCCAGAAGTGGTGTGGGCAGCGGCTGTGGGCCCAGGGGAACCAGGAAAGGAAGAACAGAGCAATGCTTTATGGTGACCGCAGCTAAGAATGCGGTACGTGGGAAGCACACTGGCCTCTAGAAATCCTGGAGTGAGGGTTGAAGGATCTGAGACAAAATTACTTCCTGCAGTCAAGCCAATGAGGAATGGTGGTATCTGAAGCTAAGCGTCCCAATGAAGTGTGACCTCTCCTTGTGGTCACAGGCGGTAGGATATCGGACTTTTGGGTGATACAAGATCCAGTTCTCAGAGGAATTTTTAATATCATGCATACCCAATATCTGATCAAGAATACACTCCGGGTACCTGCATAATGAATATTTGTATACTTAACCCTGAATTGTACCCCGTCTCTTTAAAATAAAAATTTTTTAAAATAAAAAACTGTTTTGCACTGGAAAAAAAAAGAATACACTCCTTCCAAAACCAGCCTTCGACACAAGGGTTCCTCCGCGCGCATGCGCAGGAGGGGGGCCCGGCGGCGCTGCGTCTGTCCGTGGATCCGTCCATCCTTCCGTCCTTTCTTCCTCCTCCCCTGCATCCCCGGGCCCGTCCCCGAGGCGTTGCAACTCCGGAGATGTGAGGGGCCGGGGAAAGGGCGCCCCTCCGGCGTCCCGCCTCGGATTCGGCTTCGCCTTCTCCCCTTGCCCGGCCGGGGCTCACCCCAGGGCTGGGATGGGGTTCGGGGAGGGGCGGGGTTGTCCGAGGTGAGGACGGCCGAGGTGGGGGCAGCGGTCCCGGCCGCGGCCCTCTCCCGCACCGCGGGGGGCAGAGGCTCGTAGGTCATGTTCTTGGGCTCAAAAAACAAACACAAAACCCCAAACCAAAATAAAAAACAGACGAAAACAAAAAACACTCCTTCCATGATCCCCTGGTCAATATCAAACCATTGTTCTTAATGTGTATGTGTTAAAACGAACAGAGAAATTACTTTCCAAAGCCTTCCCGAGTGCAATTCCAAAATTGGGTGGGATCCTGACACTCCTCATCATGGCTGCAAGGAACAGGTTACAGAGCAGCTTAAAATTGCAGTTGGAATTTTCTGAGAATATTAGAATGAAAAGCAGGAGATTACAATTTGATGTTTGTGGCCCACCTATAACTTGTCTTTTCAACCAGGCGGAAGGCAAAGCCAGGACATCCCCTTCCACGTTTGAAGTCAGGGGCTGTACAGGTGGAAAGCAGACCCAATGGAGTGATCAATGTTTATTTATCTAAGCACACACATTTTAACTAATAGACTTTGAGGTACAGAACACAGAAGTTAAAAAGCCAAGCAGGGGCCAGAGCAGTGGCTCATGCCTGTAAATCCCAGCACGTTGGGAGGCAGAGGCAGGAGGCTCCCCTGGGCCCAGGAGTCCCAGTCCAGAATAGGCAACATAGCGAGACCAACTCTCTACTAAAAATCAAAAGATAGCTGGGTGTGATGCACATGTCTATAGTCCCAGCTACTTGGGAGGCTGAGGCAGAAGGATCGCTTGAGCCTAGAAGTTTGAGGCCGCAGTGAGCTGTGATCACATCACTGCACTCTAGCCTGGGAGACAGAGGAAGACCATGTCTCTCAAAAAAAAGCCAAGAAAAGTACTGCAGAATGCAAACGGGAAAAAAAAATTAAGTAGTTTGGGTCAGTTGTAATATCAAAGGCCCTTGAGATGGAAAGAACTTTAGAGAACATCTTGTCAAGCACTTATTAAATTTAATACACATATCTGAGCAACTTTTTAAAAATTCGGCTTTCTGGGCCTCAGCTCCAAAAAGCCTGCTTTAATAGGTCTGGCATGGGGCCCAGGAATCTGCATTTTAAAACAGGCATCCTCAGCTGGACAGTTTCCATTTGCCTTTTCAAAACCATTCTCCATTCAACTTATGCCCAGAGACTGACATGGACAGCACCCACTGGACTCCCTGGTGCTCTGGAATTCAGCTAGGTTTAACGAATGGGGCACTCTGGCAGCAAGTGAAAGGGTGAAAAGGAAGGTTGGGATAATAATTCCCCCGGCCATTTCTCTGTCAGGCTGCAGGGTGGCAGTGGCCAAGTCATCTCTTATAGCTCCCCTCCAGATTTCTCTAACCCCTCTTTCTTCACCCCTTCAAGCCTAGGGGTGCTCAATGCCCAAGATGTACCAAAACCAAAGGAATCAGAATCTCTAGGCAATCTCTAGGCACCCAGGACTTGTATATAAAGCTCTCCCGGGAGATTTTTTTTTTTTTTTTTGAGTTGGAGTCTCACTCGGTCGCCCAGACTGGAGTGCAGCGGCTGCTCCCGTCCACCGCAGCCTCGACCTGCTGGGCTCCGGCGATCCTTCAGCCTCAGCCTTCCAAGTAGCCGGAATTACAGGCATGCGCTACATGCCCGGCTGATTTTTTGATTTATTGTGGAGATGAGGTCTCCCTGCCTAGGCAGGTCTCGAACCCGCTGGCTCAGGCAATCCACTCACCTCAGCCTCCCAAAGGCACGGGATTACAGGTTGAGCCACCGAGCCCGGCTCCCAGGAGATTTTAACACGAAGCCCAGTTTGAGAACAACTGCTCTAGACTGGGAGCATTTGTTAATACACAGATGCCCATTCAACATGTCCAAGTTGGGGTATGAAACTCTACCTTCTTACAAGACCTCCAGGTGAGTCCTTTGCACATCAAACTTTGAGAAGCACTGTTCTTGATTAATTCCTTCATTTAACAGGTTAAAAAAGTGAAATCCAGAGCGATAAAGTCACTGAACTGAGAATACAAAACCTCCGAGTCTCATGCTCTTGTCCAGAATGTTCTGCTGTGATGTCACAGGCTGAAGATCTGAGATGACCTTACAGGTGGCAGTGCAGAGTCAGAAAAGGAATGTCAGCAGAGCTTGGGATTCTATTAAGGGCATTCTTTAACCAGGATATTCCACAGGTTATAAATATCCTGTGGAATTTATATTTATATATATATATATATACACATATATATATGTATATATATATATATATAATGATTATGCATATATAAATAAGAAAGTCCTAGATACAGGAGACTGAATGAAGGAGCATATTTTCTGAGGCCTCATAGCAGCGGGTGTGAGGAAAAGCAGCTGGGAGAGGTCTCCTGGAAGCTTTTGTGGCGGGAAGGAGGACAGACCAGATGGTGTCAGCTCTTCCACATATGGTATCCCAGGAGTCCTGGAGAAAGTCCTACAACATTGGATCATTTGAAATGTGCTAACTTTGCCACATCAATGGAACCAATCTTTGGGCAAGAAATGACAGGCTCCTGTCCTCTGATTCACAAATTTCTTAAGACTTTTGACCCCTGTTAAACCTTTAGAACATCTCTGCAGTTAAGATTGTTTTCAAGAATGGCTAGTATAATTCCCCCCTCTGTTCCCTTGTTCTTGAGTGGGGGGTTTATCATTCCCTGTCCTTGTGTTCTTGAATGGACCACCCTCATTCCCTGTCCTAGTGCTCTTGAGTGCACCTCCCTCATTCTCTGTCTTTGTGCTCTTGAGTGGGCATCCCTCATTCCCTGTCCCCATGCTCTTGAGTAAGCGTCACTCATTCCCTGTCTCCGTGTTCTTGAGTGGGTTTGTCCTCATGTCTTGTCTTGGTCAGTGCCACAAACAGATACTGAAAAGGTCATGCATATGTGGGTCTGTCCTCTCTGGATGCTCCTTGAATTCCCTCAGAGTACCATGTGGAAAAGCCCATGCTGGCTTACTGAAGGATGCGAGCCTCTGTGGAGGAGACAAGTATCCTGCTGAGACCCTCCATGTCCCAGGCCAACCAGCCCCAATCCCTAGACATGGAAGTGAAACCTTCCAGCTGTCAGCTGCCCAGATGCACACATGGGCACCCAGCTTAGGTCAGCAGAACAGACTCAGAAGAGGAGAACCACCTGGCTGACCCTGAGCTAAATCAAATGATGGCTGGTTTAAGTCACTGTTGGTGTGGTTTATTACACAACCGGACCTAACAGATCCACCTCCAAACACAATAGTTAAGCCGGAAATATTATAAACTCCTGGAGGGCCAGACATGTCTCTTGCAACATGGTTTGTGGTGACAGAATATTAGAAATAGAGTGAACACTAACATTGTACCCTGAAATGTCATGTGACTTTTAGAAGGAACTGTTAGATCTGCATCCATTGATTTTTTTTTTTTTTTTTTTTTTTTTAGAGACAGTCTCTGTCTCCCAGGCTGAACTGTAGTGGTGTGATTAAAGCTCACTGCAGTCTCAAATTCCTGGGCCCCAGAGATCCTCCTGCCTTAGCCTTCTGAGTAACTGGGACTATAGGTGTGCTACCATACCCAGCTAATTAAAAAAAATTTTTTTTGAGTTGAGGTCTTAATCTGTTGTCCAGGCTACAGTGCAGTGACATGATCACAGCTCAATGCAGCCTTGATCTCCTGGGCTCATGTGATCCTTCTGCCTCAGCCTCCCAAGTAACTGGGACTACAGGCACACACCATCACATCCAGCTAATTTTTAAAATTATTTGTAGAGACAAGGTCTCACTATCTTGGTCAGATTGGTCTTGAACTCCTGCGCTCAAGCAATTTTCTTGCCTCGGCCTCCCAAAGTGCTAGGATTACAGGCTTGAGCCACCGTTCCTGGCCTAATTTTTATTTTTTATTTTTATTCTGTCCTGGCGGGTCCTGAACTCCAGGCCTCAAGCTATCCTCCCATGTTGGCCTCTCAAAGCAGTAGGATTACAGGTGAGAGCCATTGTAACTGGCCAACAACATTGATTTAAAGAGGTAACAGTGAAAAAAAGCAACAAAGACTTGTATGTGAATGTTCATAACAGTTTTATGCATAGTAGCCCCAAACTGAAAACAATACAAATATTCACTAACTAGTTAACTGATAAACAAAATGTGTATAACTGTAAGGCAAGTGCAGAGAAAAAGAGAATGAGCCGAGTGGTTAGGCAAAGAAAAGAAAATTTGTTAGGAGGAAAGGAAGCCGGGCTCGGTGGCTCAGCCTGTAATCTCGCGCCTTTGGGAGGCTGAGGTGAGTGGATTGCCTGAGCCCGCGGGTTCAAGACCCGCCTGGGCAGCGAGACCTCATCTGTACGATAAAT
>NW_007251345.1:47102-56708 GCF_000164805.1 Carlito syrichta | reverse complement strand
CTTCAGGTCTAGTTTCTCTTACTGGAGACAACAGTGCATATGATCAGGCTAATTTGTGGAGACAGGCACGGAGATAAGGAAGTTTGGAAAATTTGGAAAGGAAGACATAGAAAAGCAAAGCCTACTTACAAGTCAAATAAATGTGAATATTACAGAAATTAATGAATGTAAATCGCCTTCATTTGTCCACAAACACATGTGAAGCCTGGGGCAGTAGGAGTCATACTTTTCGGTCCTTGCCAGCCTGAATTCTTCTGCAGATACTTTAGTATAGTTTTACTGGGCTGGAGATATGGAAGAAGGACATCTTGTTTTCACATGGCAATGACTAGCATGTGGAAGAAGTCCAAAGTAGTGGGCAATCCTTAACATTCTTATTATTTGGAGCAGAAGTATTTCAAAAATTTTCCCCCAGAATTGTATCTAAGGCTTTGGTACATGCATTATTTTTCCAGAAAAATATAAAAATAGCAAAAACCAGCCGGGCTCGGTGGCTCACCATGTAATCTCGCGCCTTTGGGAGGCTGAGGTGAGTGGATTGCCTGAGCCCGCGGGTTCAAGACCCGCCTGGGCAGCGAGACCTCATCTGTACAATAAATTAAAAAATCAGCCGGGCGTGGTAGCACATGCCTGTAATTCCGGCTACTTGGAAGGCTGAGGCGGAAGGATCGCCTGAGCCCACCAGATTGAGGCTGCGGTGGCCGGAAGCGGCCACTGCACTCCAGTCTGGGTGACAGAGTGAGACTCCAACTCAAAAAATAAAAGCAAAAACAAAAACAAAAAAGAAGGAAAGGAAAGGAAGACTGGTTCTTGAGGAAAAAAAAAATCGTGGCCGAGTGTGGTGGCTCAAGCACGTAATCCCAGCACTTTGGGAGGCCGAGGTGAGAGGATTGCCTGAGACCAGCCTGGGCAACATGATGAGACCTCGTCTCTACAATAAATTTTAAAAATAGCCAGGCATGGTAGCATGTACCTGTAGTTCCAGCTACGCGGAAGGCCGAGGCGGAAGAATCACCTGAGCCCAGCAGGTCAAGGCTGTGGTGGCCACAAGCGTGCCACTGCACTCTAGCCTGGGTGATGGAGTGAGACTCCAACTCAAAAAAAAAAAATAAATTTTAAGCTGGGCTCTGTGGCTCAGCCTGTAATCCCAGCGCTTTGGGAGGCTGAAGTGAGTGGATTGCCTGAGCCCGCGGGTTCGAGACCCGCCTGGGCAACTTGGTGTGACCTCATCTCTACAATAAGTCAAAAATTAGTCGGGCGTGGTAGCTCGCACCTGTAGCTCTGGCTACTTGGAAGGCTGAGGCGGAAGGATCACCGGAGCCCAGCAGGTCGAGACTGCAGTGGCCGGGACTGGTCACTGCACTCCAGTCTGGGCGACAGAGTGAGACTCCAACTCAAAATAAAAAATTTTAGAGTAGTGAATATGCAATAAGAACCCATTTTGTCAGTGACAAACTCCCATGCACATGTGTTTGCATGATTATTTGAGCCAGGAGAGAAATATAGAAGGACACATGCACCAGTGAGTGGTGGAGAGGCTGATGGGAGTCAGAAAGGATGAAAGCAGGTGTGGGAGAGAAAAAAGAAAGTGATTAAATACTCCCAAATGTGATCCTCCTTATGCAAAAGTATACCTACGTATTCATGCCTGAACATTTCCTGAAAGGATAGTTCCTAAAATGTTAATAAGATAACTAAACATCTTAGGTGATAGGATTTCAGCAATTTTTTTTTTTCTTTACACTTTTAAGAATTGTTTACATTTTATATTGAGTAGATGGCACTTAATAAATTGAATAATTCACAAAGCTATCTTCAAGAGTGGCTCAACCTAGAAGGGTGTGGTGTATGGGTCAATGTACCTGTGGTACTTAAACATTCCAATTCCTGGGTCCCTCCCTAGAGCTACTGAATGAGAGCCTCTGGGCTTGGCCACCTGGAATCTGCATTGCAAATAAGTACGGGGTGGGCCTGGGGGTTGGGGCGGAGACTGTAACAGGCACCAATGCATGAGAACCACTTCCCCAGTGTCTTCAGAGTGCATGATCAGCAGTGCTTACTGGAGAGCCGCCCATACTTGAGGTGACTAATCTGAAAAGCCATGAACAACCAAGGCAGTTGCTGGACATTTAATCTGTAAGCACATTCAAAGTCTTAGGCACTCAACGGCAGCTAGCACCTCTCCCTCTGCTCCCTCCAACCTCCAGGTGGCTAAGCCTCCTCTTTGCATTCATGCTCCCTACCCTTACCCCCAGGAGCAGGGACTGTCTCCCCCGGGCTCCTTTCTCAAGGTCACTTTCCAGGGTCCTTCCCTATACCCCCTTTCCGCAAGCCATTTTCAGCAGATGAATGTGCTGTCTTTCAAAGGACCCCTGGTTACCTGAATCCGCATGTGTAGTCCTTCCAGGGACACTTTTAGATCCCCTGATTCCCTAACAAAGGGATCAACCTGGAGATGGGTATCAGGCAAGCAGAGGGATGAGTCACACAGGCTGCTGTCTACATTATTGGATGCAAGACGGAGCCCAGATGTGACTTTCATTCTATTAATCTGTGGCTAGTTTTAAAAATTGGTGGTTAGGCATAAGTCATGCCATTTTTTCTGACTTGTATTACACAAAAAGGGGTTTGAAGGGTTATAAACTGTTATATTATCTGATTTACTTATTTTTCTTCTTTTCTTTTTTTTTTTTTTTCCTGGAAACAAAGTCTCTATCTGTGGCCCAGGCTGGAGTGCAGTGGAGTCATCAGCCTTGAATTCCTGGGCTCAAGCTATCCTCCCACCTAGTCTCCCAAGTAGCTGGAACTACAGGTTTGTGCCACCAAGCATAACTAATTTTTTTTTCTTTTTTTGTAGAGACAATATCTTGCTATGTTGCCCAAGTTGGTCACAAACTCCTGGCTTCAAGCAATCCTCCTGCCTCAGCCTCTCAAAGCACTGGGATTACAGGCACAAGCCACTGCTCCAGCACTGGTTTTTTTCTTTTCTTTTCTTTTCTTTTTTGAGTTGGAGTCTCACTCTGTCGCCCAGGCTGGAGTGCAGTGGCATGCTCAAGGCCACCACAGCCTCGAACTTCTGAGCTCAGGCGATCCTTCTGCCTCAGCCTTCCAAGTAGCCAGAACTACAGGCATGCACTACCATGCCCGGCTTATTTTTTTATTTATTGTAGAGACAAGATCTCACCAAGTTGCCCAGGCTGGTCTTGAACCCCTGAGCTCAGGCAATCGTCTTGCCTTGGCCTTCCAAAGTGCTGGGATTATAGAAGAGAGCCACCGCACCTGAAATATTGTACTTCAGCAAAGGGATGTTGTATGTGGCTATGTGCTCATTTTGATATTCACCATTCTTAATTGGGAACACACAATTTGAGGTGTTTAGTTAGCATTTGAAAAACTAATCAGAAACCCATATACCAGAGAGGAAAACCCTAAATCCTTCAGTTGGCTTTTTTAATTAGCATAATGGATTTTATAACCAAATTTACAATGGTGAGATAACTGGAGGCTAAGCTACGTGGACTGGCTTCACACATTATTCTACAGTAATCCCCCTACCGTTGCAGGTCCATTGGCACTTATGCTTTGTACCCAAGGTTTCTGCACAGCCCTTGTGTCCTGGGCTTCCAGAGGCTTCCTTCACCCAGGTCCAGATTAGGATGGTGCAGTCCTGCTACTAGGATATGGTTGAATCCGCCTTAGGCAAACGGTTGGTGCAAAGTCCTGAAAGAACAGAGCTGCTATTTCATGAAACTTACAGAACAGGCTCTGCAACTATTATATGCCAGCTCACTAGTAAATATTTGTAGGTGTGGCAAAATTCTCCTCTTAGATACTTGCTTTTATTGTAAAAAACTATCTCATAGACAGATGGTTTCATTGTAACAAACTACAAGTCGCTATCACCTTCTAATTTCTAACTTTTTGTGGTGACCTCACCTTCGAGCCCTCTAACCACTTTTCATGGTGACTCACCTCTGTTAATTCTTAAAAGGGCCTTGTATTAGTTCATTTTGGCATGCTATAAATACCTGAGGCTGGGTAATTTATAAAGAAAAGATGTTATTTGGCACACAGTTCTGCATGGTGCCAACATCTACTGGGCTTCTGGCGAGGCCTCAGGAAGCCTACATCACAGAGGAAAACGGAGAAGGAGAAGGAGCAGCTGGGTCACATGGCAAGAGCAGCAGCCGAAAGGGAAGGAGGTACCAGGCTGCATTAAACAACCAACTCTGGCATTAACTAATAGAGCGAGAAATCACTCATTACTGTGAGAATGACACCAAGCCATTCATGAGGGGGGTCTGTCCCCGTGACCCAATCACCTCTCACTAGGCCCCACTTCTAACACTGGGGATCACATTTCAACACGAGATTTGGAGAGGACAACAATGCAAATTATGTCAGGCCTAATCACTGTGAGTGGCCAAATTGGTTTAGGTAGGTCACAACATAGATGATCTCAAAAATGTTTCTTCACAGACCTGCCCATCCTTCAACAGAGATGGATCTGCACGGAGGGAACTTCCCGGGAAAGAGCAGCCTCCTGCAGGGGGCATCAGCCCACCTTCCTGCCCACCTTCCACCTTCACCCCTGAGAACCTAAACCCATAACTCTTGGCCTTGTGCTTGCTGGGGGAGAACTTGAGGCAGCCTGTGTGTGGCCATCCATCCTAATGACCAGAAAACAAAGCAGAAGCTGGAACAAAATTTCAAAACAGTTTCACAGCATATACTTCTGCGACATTTGAGGTGGTCAAGGGACCTCAAGTGACCTCAAAAGCAATTCCTGAGTTAGTGCAGTGGGGCCAGGGGTGAGGGTGGGTGGAAGGATGGTAGGATGAATATGGTCTCATGAAATCCAGAGGAAAATGTGAGTCAACCTATTTAATCAAATAATATAATTACTTAGTTATTTCTTGTGCTTACTATGAGTCAGGAACTGTGCCAAGCACTGTAAACGAATTATTTAGTTTAATCCTCTCAATTAATGAATGAGGTAGTACAATTATCCTCCCTTTGATAGAGGAGAAAGCTGAGTGGGTAAGTCTCTTGCCCACAGTCACAGAGACAGTGGAAGAATGAGGACTAAGATCTAGGAGTGTCTGATGCCGGAGCCCAAGGTCCAGTATTATTTCTGGAGAAACTGAAACCTCAGGTGCGTTCAGGGCTGAAGGAAGCTGAAGTTCTTGGAGACTTCCAGCAGCTAAACTACTTTAGAAATTTCTCTACAACCTGTTCTCTCAAGCATCTGAGTCATGGGGACACTATTATATGCTCAGCTAATTGTTAAGTTTTTTGTAGAGACAGAGTCTTGCTATGTTGCCCATGGTAGTCTAGACTCCTGGCCTCTGCCTCAGCCTCTCAAAGCACTGGGATTACAGGCATGAGCCACCACATCTAGCCATAATTCCTTTGTGTATTCAGTTATACCTTTGCTGAACCCAGCCACAAAACATGACAGCCATGTGCTGCACTCCACACAGTTAGCAAAGATCAAGTCTAAAGCTTCTTAATCTCCTGCCATTCCTTGTCTATACCCAGTTGTTACAGTCTGAATGGGTTCTTATGCCCACTGCCTAGAAAAACTGAGACCGATAGCAGCTGTTACAGTTGAGAAAGAGATTGCTATTGCAAAGCTGGTGAGCAAGGAGGACATGAGATATTTCTCAAATTTGCCTCCCCAAGAATTTTAGGCCGGGGTTTTTTAAGGAATAATTTGGCAGGCAGGGGGCTAGGGGAAAGGTGCTACTTATTGGTTGGGAATGAAGTCATGGGGGTTAGAGGGAGTGTCTAAACTGTCTTTGTGCATAGAGGCAGTTTCTGGGAGGGAGTCATGGGACAGGTGGAGTCATCTCCTTATATGTCTTGGATCCATATGGGGTCTTGAGTCCATCAGAGTGCAAAGTCTGAAAAACACCTCAAATACCATCCTTAGGTGTTACAAGAGATGCTGCCCACAAAGTAAGTCCCTCAACCATCGACCACCAACCCTTGGGCCGTAAACCGTTCATTATAAAGGAGTTTGGGAAGAAGGCATAGGGGAGATGGGTTCCCTGTAGATAAGAGGTGCTTGAGCCCTTCTGCCGATCGGACTTCAGGTGTCCATCAAGAAGATCTGGCCAAGCACAGTGATTCATGCCTATAATCCCAGCACTTTGGGAGGCCAAGGTGAGAGGATTGCCTGACCCTGCGGGTTCAAGACCAATCTGGGTAACCTGGCGAAACTTCATCTCTACAATAAATCAAAAATTTAGCTGGGTATTGTGGCACATGCCTGTAGTTCCAGCAACTTGGAAAACTGAGGTGGAAGGACTGCCTGAGCCCAGCAGGTCAAGGCTGCGGTGGCTGGGAGTGTGCCACTGTCCTCCAGCCTGGGTGACAGAGTGAGACTTCCACTCAAAAAAAAAAAAAAGAAAAAGAAAAAGAAGATCTGTGTGACCTTAGCTCGTTGTTTACGGCAAAATATGTTTACTAACCTCGTGGATACCTTCCACCCTCCCCAGAGGTCGGGACATGAAGATGATCAATTGCTCTCTATTGAAGTGTCTGTATAAACAATTAAGCAAGTAGGTGAACAAACTTAGAAACAATACATCCGTTCATTTCTAACTGTAGCTGCAGCTTTGCAGGGCTCAGCGCTTTTCTATAACTTTCACCCCATGGCCTGGTATTAATTTTATGTAGACGGTTTTACAATCATTAGCACTGTAGTATTCATTTAAGCCTGTGACCTTGATGATTTTGTTGGTATTTTAAATGCCATCTCTAATTAAGGAATAAAATGCCTTAAGAAGTTTTTCTTGTCAGTAGACTGGATGGAAGAGAGACGCTTGGGAAGAGGAGATGGGATTCCTTCCCAGGTTAGAGACAGGCTGGGTCATGCAGCAGAGGGAAGCCCACTGGTCTAGGCAGGGATGTATTCAGCAGTCATGCCACGGGGACTGGTGGGTGCCCAAGAACCAGAGAGCGAAACTGCCGGCTGACAGGGTTGCAGGACGTCTTGTCCTCAGAGGCCCCATCTCGGAACATTGGCTCAGCCCTGAGTCCCAGGGCCTCCCTTATGATGTCAGCACAGGAACAGTTGCCTAGCCACACCTCGGGCCCCTCCCACCCCCAGGGAAAGGTTAGATCTCTAGGGCCAGGAACTAATGAGGGAAATGAGGGCACTTTCTACTTTACAATAGAGCTGCTGCCTGACCGTTGTACTAGAAATGGACAAGAACCAGGCAAGACTAGGGACCCTTAACATGAAAATGTTACCAGAAGCTTCTGATCATAGCAGAGAGGAAAGGAGAACACAAGAAGTGGTCACATTGACAATTGGCTTTAGGTTCTGGCTTTGTTTGTAAAGTTTATTGGAGTAGAACCACCTAATAGCACTGGGTAAATGGGCATTTTGTTTCACAGAAACTTCTTGAGTTTCTTGTTTGTGTAACTAATACGTGGAATTCAAAGGTACTGCTCCTTGCTAACATGTGGAATTCAAGGAATGTATAATCTAGCCAGAGAGATAAAACATATGACTATAAAATAAGGTAGAGTTAAGGCTGTGTGGCATTTAAGGAGTCAGAAGAGGAAAGAAGTCACTTACCAGCCAGGGTGGTCAGAAAAGCCTTTGTGGAAGAGGTATCATTCCACAACCATGAAGTCTAGTACACTTTGAATGGAAAGAGGTGGGTGAAGCAAAAGGATTCGCCTGAGAAAAGTATACACGAAAAAAATGTAAGGTGGCTGCCTGCTTTGTTTTCTTTCTTCTGCAACTCACATCAGCAGGATGGGGGGAGGGGTGGCCTTGTGCTCGAAAGGTGGGGCCTCCGTGGGAAAGTGACCCGGGGACTTGTCTTGCACAGTGGAGCCAGCACATTGCTTCTGCTTAGAGTCTTAAAAATCAGTATGGACTGGGCACAGGTAGCAACTTTTAAAATTATTGAAAGGATGCTAGAAACACAAAATTACTTGCCAGAAACACAAGCTGACTGGAGCGGATCATCAGAAAATAAAACAAGAAACATGTAATGAATAAAATGTGCATTTTATTCACATAAATACGATATTATACCTAATTGGGTTTCATATAACTCATTTGAGAACTTTTCTCCCTAAAATCCAGGCAGTTATTTTATTATAGATTTGCTTAGTTTCTTTCCATTCGAAACTCAGCTGTGCTATCATCAACCCAGAGGTTTTGAATCTGTATTTTTAGTTTTTAATATTTTTGTTCAGTATTTGATGTGGGTTTGGAAAAGTTCCTGAGACATCTTGATGCTGCCACTGCTTCCTTATGGTACACTCGTGGAGCTAAATAGGGTTTTCTAGCTTCTTTATGGCTTTTGTGTACCCCTCATTACACACACACACACACACACACACACACACACACACACTCCTGGTACGTGGGACTCAGTGTTAGCAAGGGAGCAGTTTTATGTCTTCAAGGTGCTCCACTTTGAAGAATGTGATGGTCCAAAGAAAATGTGTCTCCTGGGCTCCCCCAGAGCATGGGGGAAGGTAGGAGAAAGTAGGAACTTGTAGAAAAGTTAAAAACCAGGGGAAAGAGCTTTTCGCCCATCCCAGGCATACTCAATGCTGAACAAGAGTGACTTGCAGAGATTCGAGAGACATCCCTCTGAGCTCATCCATGAAGAAGGCTGCTCTCTGTGGAGAAGTTGTGAGCCTGTGTGCCCTTCCTGCAAGGCATTGACAGCAGGTCACACTTATATAATGCGTCATCATTTTCAAAGTACCTCCCACTTTCCATTTCTCTAGCATGAGGAAGACACTTGCCTTGTGTGTAAGTATGTTTCCTTCTTTTAATTTTGTTTGGAATTTCATTTTTTGGTTTTTTTTTTTTTGAGTTGGAGTCTCATTATCGCCCAGACTGGAGTGCAGTGGCCACTCCCGGCCACCAAAGTCTTGACCTGCTGGGACGGCGATCCTTCCGCCTCAGCCTTCCAAGTAGCTGGAACTACAGGTGCACACTACCATGCCTGGCTAATTTTTTTGATTTATTGTAGAGATGAGGTCTCGCCTGCCCAGGCGGGTATTGAACCCGCGGGCTCAGGCAATCCACTCGCCTCAGCCTCCCAAAGGCGCAGGATTACAGGCTGAGCCACCAAGCCCGGCTTGTTTGGAATTTCATAGCAGTTAATGAACTTAAATTAGAGATTAATTAGTGTGTATGTAAATACTCAGTAGAAAGTTAATTCTATTTAACTTAATTTACCAATCTGGATCATAGTTGTGTATTTTCAGCTCCTGACTTCCTGGTGCCACCAGCTGGAGCTGGTGCCCTCCTGTGAGGAAGGTGATGACAAGCACATTCGGTTGCTTTCTCTTTCCATGTGTCAAGGGACCATGGTTGACCCTTGAGCAGCCTCTGGGAATAATGGCACCCTGAGTGCTCTTTATGTTAGTGACTGGTGCGCTTCTCACTTGCACCAGGAGCAACAGACAGCACAGACCAGATAGGTTTCTTCACACAAACATCAAGATCGGGCTCGGTGGCTCAGCCTGTAATCCCGTGCCTTGGGAGGCTGAGGTGAGTGGATTGCCTGAGCCCACGGGTTCAAGACCCGCCTGGGCAACTTGGCGAGACCTCATTTCTAC
>NW_007251345.1:19897-47082 GCF_000164805.1 Carlito syrichta | reverse complement strand
GAGCGGCCACTGCACTCCAGTCTGGGCGACAGAATGAGACTCCAACTCAAAAAATAAAAAATAAAAATAAATAAATAAATAAATCAAAGGGGCAGGGAACTGGTAAAAAGAAGTTTATTTCTGAGTTCAAATCCAGGGAGCAGAGCTGGACTCGAGGTCTTTGTAAAATGGTTCTGCTCACCCTTCAGGCTTTTATAGTTCACTTTTATAGTCCAGAGTTTTGGGTACCTATATGCTAGCCACATGACCAACAGAGCATTGTATAGAACTTAAGTTACAGCTGCCTTTTGCATTTAGATAGTGATATTTAGAGTAATAAAAGTTTACAAGGCCTAAGACATCATGCATTGCAAACATTATGCAAATCACAAGACTGACTTACATTGATTCCATATCCTTCAAAGAAAGGAATAAATAGGGATTTACATCTTTGGCCGTAGTCTGCTGGGAAGTCAAGGATCCCCTGAAGCTACTTACTGGGAGTGCACAGAAGACAAGGGGACTCTCAATGTGCTCCTGGAATCCCCACCATGCCCTTCTCTAGGGGCTGTGGCAATATGGAGGGACATTAGTGGGTCTCTATATCATCACTAGCAACTTACTCCAAAGTAGCTCAGGAATAGAGTCCTTTGTACTACTCTTTCAACATTCTGTAAGTTTAAGCATTTTCTAAAATATAGTGATTTAAATGTTTTTTTAAAAATAGGAGTCCCTCTTTAGTTAATTAACTATAACAAACATTTGTTGAATAGCTCAAACAGGAAATCATATGAGATGGCAAGGGACCAAAATAATAAGCAGAAAATAAATGGTCAAGAAAGAATTATTATGCTCCAATTGTTTCCAGGGTCAAGTTCTGCCCATAGAGTAGGAACATTGGTGCCAGCCCTATGGATGGATGAGCCCTGATTTTCTGTCTCAGCTACCCAACCCCCTTTCTTGTCTACATCTCTAACCAACTGACCATCCAACCAATTCTTCCCTGCTTCCTTGCAAAGGTCTAGCCTATCAGAAAGACCACTGAAGAAACACCAGATAATATTTTGGTTCAACCTTTTCTTGGTCTTAAATGTGTCAACCATAGAAGAGAACCATTATATTTTTCTTGGTTTCTCCTATGGGACCTGACTTGACAAAAATCAAAACCCCTACTCCAGTTATGGGACCACTAATTTCTTTTTCTTTTTTTTTTAGTTGGAGTCTCACTCTGTTGCCCAGACTGGAATGCAGTGGCACACTCCTGGCCACTGCAGCCTCAATCTGCTGGACTCCAGTGATCCTTTTGCCTCAGCCTTCCAAATAGCCAGAACTACAGGCATGCACTACCACGCCCGGCTAATTTTTGATTTATTGTAGAGACAAGGTCTAGCCAAGTTGCCCAGGCTGGTCTCGAACCTGTGGGCTCAGACAGTCCACTCACCTTGGCCTCCCAAAGTGCTGGGATTACAGGCTGAGCCACCGAGCCCGACCGGGACCACTAATTTCTAGAAACCTGCTCTTTAAAAAAGTTTTTTCTTGGTCAGGGGTGGTGGCTCATGCCTATAATCTCAGCACTTTGGGAGGCTGAGGCGAGATGATTGCCTGAGCCCACAGATCCGAGACCAGCCTGGACAACTTGGAGAGACCTCATCTCTACAATAAATAAAAAAAAATTAACTAGGCATGGTGGCATGTGCCTATAGTTCCAGTTACTTGGAAGGCTGAGGCGGAAGGACCACCTGAGTCCAGTTGGTCAAGGCTGTGGTGCCAATGAGCATGCCACTGCACTCCAGCCTGGGTGATGGAGTGAGACTCCAACTCAAAAAAGAAAGAGTTTTTTCTTAAGCCAATATTTTTAGCTCTGTGATTAAAGTTAAGTGGAGCATCCAGATAAAAAGAGCTGAATTAATGAAAATAAGAAAAGACAATATAGACAAACAAGAAAGAAAAAATCATCACAAGACCTCATTGGAGGCCAAAGCCCGTGTGATAAATAAGCCCTAATATTTCCATCCTGTTCAGTTCTGAACTTTGTGTGTCTGTATCCAGATACCAGAGAAAGCTATACTGGGAAAATAGTGTGCCTCAATAGAGGAAAAGAGATGACCTTAAAAACAGGCAGCCAACACTAGCCTTTGACAAGGCTCTGGAAATCAAGTCAGAAAAGGTAAAGTGAGAGGGATTCAGTTACCTGCATAGCTTTTCTGTCTGAAATAACTGCAGGAGTATTGATTGTTCCTTCAGTCAACAATTCTTATGAAAGTTTTTTCCTGGAGTTCCTGTTGGACACGAGGTCACCGAAGGAAAAAGTGGATTTTAAGTGACTAGTTAGTAAAGTCCTCAGGGTTCCTTTCAGAGCCACCTAGACACAGGCTCCTGGACAGAGCAGGAGGCAGACCCAAGTATTTTCCAGTGTGTTTGTCTTCTGACTGTCCTCAGAGGGCTAGGATATTTTGTTTCTCCTATAGACTGGATGTTGAAATCTCCTCAAAACACACATGGTATAACTTCATCCTTAGTGTGATGGTAGTTAAAGGTGAGGTCTGCCAGGCAACATGGCTCACACCTGTAATGCCAGCACTGTGGTAGGCGGAGGCGGAGGCGAGAGGATGCCTGAGTCCAGGGATTTGAGACCAGACTGGGCAACGTGACGAGACTTCGTCTCTACAATAAACAAAAAAATTAGCCAGGTGTGGTGGTGTGCGCCTGTGGTTCCAGCTACTTGGAAGGCTGAGGTGGAAGGATCTCCTGAGCCCAGCAGGTCGAGACTGCAGTGGCCAAAAGTGTGCCACTGCACTCCAGCCTGGGCAACGGAGTGAGACTCCAACTCAAAATAATATAAATAAAAATAAAATATAGTCAGGCACAGTGGTTCATGCCTGTAATCCCAGCACTTTGGGAGGCCGAGGCGAGAGGATTGCTTGAGCTCAGGGGTTTGAAACTAGCCTGAGCAACATGGTGTGACCTTTTCTCTACAATAAATCAAAAAATGAGCTGGACGTGGTGTCACTTGCCTGTGGTTCCAGCTACTTGGAAGGCTGAGGCTCAAGGATCGCCTAAACCCAGCAGGTTGAGGCTGTGGTGGCCATGAGTGTCCCACTGCACTCCAGTCTGGGTGATAGAGTGAGTCTCTGACTCAAAAGATAAAATAAAATATAAAGTTGAGTCTTTTGAGAGTTGATTAGGGCTCTGCCCTGATGAATGTGATTAATGCCCTTATAAAAGAGGCCCCAGGAGCCGGGCTCGGTGGCTCAGCCTGTAATCCCGCGCCTTTGGGAGGCTGAGGTGAGTGGATTGCCTGAGTCCGCGGGTTCGAGACCCGCTTGGGCAGCGAGACCTCATCTCTACAATAAGTCAAAAAATCAGCCGGGCATGGTAGCGCATACCTGTAATTCCGGCTACTCAGAAGGCTGAGGCGGAAGGATCCCGGAGCCCAGCAGGTCGAGGCTGCGGTGGCCGGGAGTGGCCACTGCACTCCAGTCTGGGCGACAGAGTGAGACTCCAACTCAAAAAAAAAAAAAAAAAAGAGGCCAAAGGAACAAGAGAGGATGCAAACACTGGTCTCTGTCTGAAAAAGTTTATGATGATCAGCATCATGGTCATCATTCTACTTTTTATGAGGCTCTCATGTCCTAGGCAACGTGGCTATCCATGGATTCATTTAACTTACATGGTCATGGAAGAAAGTGCTCATATATATGAGTCTTGGAACTCCCAAATTCTGTGTACTCTTGCTTTTTTCCTAATCAACCACCCTGTAACTTTAGGAGAAAATTCCCTTTTGCTTCTCATTATCGGTTTGTGAGGAGGCGTTACACAAGTGATATGTTCATAACAAAGAAGATTGGAGGAGACTAAAAGATGTAAAAATTAAAGTCTCTAGAGCAAAGCTTGGCACAGAACAGGCCCTTGATAAATGAGTGTCCCTCACATATTTTTCCCCCTCACGTTTGATTGTGTGTGCACTAATAATTAGTGCCACTAGATGGCAGACTTTTGGCCTAAAAATTAGCTAGCAGGTCAAATTCATACATTAAAATATTTCTTGATTCTCTCTAACTGTATTACATGGTAGCTTTTAATGTATCAATGCAATATGAATACATTTTGGTCCCAAATAATGGAGAATGTAAATAGGTGGGCAGAAAGGAGCTTTTGGGGCAGAGAGACTGTCTAATGCTGTGCCCTGGACAATACTTGGCATATAACTCCACTTAGGAGCTAGTAGCTATTTTGACCACCACTTAAGCAACTTCAGGATTAAATTTTTATTTATCTTGCAATGTTCTCAGCATTCACTAGTGACAATGTTTATTTAATGTTTAAGAGCTTTCTACATTTGCAACAATATATTTTTAGAAAAAAATCACGCAAATCACTCACTTTCCCCCAATAATTCAGAAAACAGAAACCTCAGACCTTTTTTAAAAAAAAATTTAAAAACTTATTCAATTATTTTGATTTATAAGTGTTGTACATATTTTCTCACCAAGCTTTTGTGGGAAAATTGAGAATCGCAGCTCAATCTGTTCTCTCAAGCTTGTGATAAATAATGGCTGAAAACATTTATTGAGAACTTCCTATATGCCAGTTATTATGCTGAGATTCTTCATAATAAACCTATGATAAATTGATGGTATTATTATTTTTTCCAATCAAGTTATATTTATTCCAAAATTGCAGGGTTGGTTCAACATTGGAAAAAAATAAATATGATTTCTGTACTAAGAGAATAAAGGAGGAAAATTACATAATTTACTCATTAGGTGCAAGAAAGTCTTTGACAAAATTCAATACCCATTCAAAGGAAAAACAGATAGCAAACTGTGTGAATAGACAGAAACAGCTTTAATTTGATAATAGGTATCTGTCAAAAAACCTACAGCAAACATTAAGTTTTTTGATAATTTAAAGGCAAACATGATAAAAAAAACTTGCTATTCTATTATTTTTCCCGATGCAGTGGTAATTATTTTAAATTATAGAAAAATACAACTAATAAAATTTACAGGTCAGGCATGGTGACTCATGCCTGCAATCCCAGAGTTTTGGGAGACCAACACAGAAGGATCACTTGAGGCCAGGAGTTTGAGACCTGCCTGGGAAACAGTAAAAATCCATCTCTACCAAAAAACACTTTTTTAAAAATTTACCATTTAATCATTCTTAATAGTTAAATGTTCAGAGGTGTTCAGTACATTCACATTTTGTGCAACCATAGCCATCATCCATCACCAGAACTTTTTCATCTTCCCAAACTGAAATTCTTTATCTATTAAACAAAACTCTCCCTTCCCCTGTTCCCCTAGGCCCTGCTAGTCACTATTCTACTTTGTCTCCATGGATTTTTCTACTCTAGGTACTTCACATACATGGAATCAGGCAGTATTTGTCCTTGTGTGACTAGCTTATGTCACTTGGTATAATGTCCTCAGATTTCATCCATGTTGCAACTTGTGTCAGAATTTCCTTCTTTTTAAAGGTTAAACAATAATCTATTGCATGGATATACCATAATTTATCCATCCATCAGTGGACATTTGGGTTGCTTCCATAATTTGGCTACTGTGAATAATACTGTTATGAACATAGGTGTGCAAATATCTCTTCAAGGTCCTGCTTTTGATAATTTTGGGTACATATCTAGAAGAGGGATTGCTGGATCATGTGGTAATTTCATTTTAATTTTTTTGAGGAACTGCCACACTGTTTTCCATAGTGATTGTAGTATTTTACATTTCTACCAACAGTGGAGAAGGGTCCAATTTCTCCATTTTTTTTTTTTTTACCAACATTTGTTATTTTCTGTTTTTTGGGGTTGTGTGTGTGTGTGTGTGTGTGTGTGTGTGTGTGTGTGTGTGTTTTATAATGACCATTCTAACGTGTGTGAGATGGTATATCACAGTAGTTTTGACTTGGATTTCCCTAATGATTAGTCATATTGAGGATCGTTTCATGTGATTGGTAATATTGAGCATCTTTTCATGTGCTTATTGTCCATTTGTATATTTTCTTTGGAGTTCCTTTGCCTGTTTTACATTAGTTTGTTTTGTTGTTTGAGTTGTGAGAGTTCTTTCTGTAACTGTGGATATGAACTCCTTATCAGATATATGATTTGCAAATTTTTCCTCCATTCTATGGGTTGTGATAGTGTCCTTTGAATCACAGATGTTTTTAATTTTTTTTGTTTTGAGTTGGAGTCTCACTCTGTCACCCAGACTGGAGTCAGTGGCCACTCCCGGCCACCGCAGCCTCGACCTGCTAGGCTCTGGCGATCCTCCCGCCTCAGCCTTCCAAGTAGCTGGAACTACAGGCGCATGCTACCACGCCCAGCTAATTTTTTGATTTATTGTAGAGATGAGGTCTCGCTAAGTTGCCCAGGCGGGTCTCGAACCCACAGGCTCAGGCAATTCATACACCTTGGCCTCACAAAGCATGGGATTACAGCCTGAGCCACCGAGCCCGGCCTGTTTTTAATTTTAATAGAGTCCAATTTGCCTGTTTCTTGTTGTCTGTACTTATGGAATTATATCCAAAAAGTCATTGCTAAAGCTAATGTCATGAAGTTTTGTCCATATGTTTTCTTCTAAAAGTTTTATAGTTTTGAGTCTTATATATCACCTTGATCCATATTGAGTTAACTTTGTATATGTTATAAGTAAAGGATCTAACTGTATTCTTTTGCATGTAGATATCTGGTTTACTCAATACTGTTTGTTGAAAAGACTGTCCTTTCTCCATTGAATGATCTTGGTGTCCTTGTTGAAAATTATTTGGCCAGACATGTAAGGGTTTATTTTGGGGCTTTCTATCAATTTTGATTAATCCATGTCTTTTTAAAAAAAATATGTCAGAACCACACTTTTTTTTTTTTTTTTTTTGAGTTGGAGTCTCATTCTGTCACCCAGGCTGGAGGACAGTGGCATGCTCCCAGCCACTGCAGCCTCAACCCCTGCTTGGCTCAGGCAATCCTTCAGCTTCAGCCTTCCAAGTAGCTGGAACTACAGGCATGTACCACCATGCCTTACTAATTTTTATTTATTTTTTGTAGAAACGAGGTCTTGTCAATTTGCCCAGGTTGGTCTCAAACTTGGGGACTCAGGCAATCCTCTCATCTCGGCCTCCCAAAGTGCTGGGATTATAGGTGTGAGCCACTGCAGGTGGCCCACACTGTTTTGATTATTGTAGCTTTGTTTTAAGTTTTGAATTCAGAAAGTGTAAGTCCTTCAGCTTTGTTCTTTGTTTATATTATTTTGGCTATCTGGGGTCCCCTGAGATTTCATATGAATCTTTCTATTTCTATAAAAAAATCATTAGTATTTTGATAGGAATTGCATTGAACCTGTGGATCATTTTGGATACTATAAGCATCTTAACAATAGCATGTCTTATAATCTATGTCTATGAGATGTTTTTCTATTCATTTGTGTCTTAATTTCCTTCAGCAGCATTTTGTAGCTTTTAGAGTACAAGTATTTCATCTCCTTGGTTAGGTTTATTTCTAAGTATTTTATTCTTTTTAATGCTATTGTAAATGGAATTGTTTTTCTTAATTTTTTTTCAGATTGTCTATTCTCAATGTACAGAAACATAACTGATGTTTGCATGTTGATTTTTGTATTCTGAAATTTTGCTGAATTTATCTATTAGTTCTAACAATTTTCAGGAATTTTTAGGGCTTTTTAAATATAAAATTAGGCCATCTGTGAACAGAGATAATTTTATCTCTGCCTTTCAAATGTGATGCCTTTTACGTCTTCTTACCTAATTGCTCCAGCTAGGCCCTCTAGGTACTGTGTGAAGTAGAAGTGGCAAGAGTGGGAATCCTGGTCTTGTTCCTGATCTTAGAGAAAAACTTTCAATCTTTCACCATTATGTATAATGTTAGCTGTGGGTTTTTCAAATATAACCTTTATTATATTGAGGTAGTTTCTTTCTACTTCTAATTTGTTCAATGTTTTGTATAATAAAAGACTGTTAAATTTCATCAAATGCTTTCCCTGCATCAATAAAGATGATCACGTATTTTCCCCTTTCATTCTGTTTATATGATGTATTATGTTGACTGATTATTGTATGTTGAAACATCCTTGCATTCCAGGAATAAATTTCCCTTGGTTACTATGCATAATCCTTTAAATTCTTTTTTTTTTTTTTTTGGGTTGAAGTCTCACTCTGTCGCCCAGACTGGAGTACAGTGGCACGCCCTGGCCACCTCAGCCTCTGCCTGCTGGGGTCTAGCTATCCTTCCTCCTCAGCCCTCCAAATACCTGGAACTACAGGTGCGCACTACTATGCCCAGCTAATTTTTTATTTATTATAGAAATAAGGTCTCACCAAGTTGCCTGGGCGGGTCTCGAACCTGCGGGCTCAGGCAATCCACTTGCCTCGGCCTCCCAAAGGGCTGGGATTACAGGCTGAGCCACTGAGCCTGGACTGAATTATTTTTGCTAGTATTTTTTTTAAGATTTTTGCATCAATAGTGATCAGGAATATTGGTCTATAATCTTCTTTCTTGTAGTGTTTTTGTCTCTGGTTTTGCCTTGAGGGTACTTCTGGCCTCATAGAACAAGTTAAGAAGTGTTCTCTCTGCTGCAATTTTTTTGGAAGAGTTTGAGAAGAATTAGCACTAATCCATCTTTAAATATTTGGTAGAATTAACCAGTGAAGCCATATCCTTGTGGGCTTTGTTGTTGTTGTTGCTGGGACGTTTTAATCACTGATTAAATCTTCTTGCAGTTTTAAATCTGTTCTGATTTTCTGTCTTCATGATTCAATCTTGATAGGTTATGCATTTCTAGAAATTTGTCCATTTTATCTTGATTATCCAATTTGTTGGTATGCAAGTGTTTGTAGTATTCCCTTACAATCTTTTTTTTTTTGAAAAGGCAGAATTTATTGAGAGGACAGAAAAGCTCCCACAGTGGGAGGGGATCCAAGGGAGCTGCCCTACAACCTTTTTTAATCTCTATAAAATTGGTAGTAAGGTCCCCTCTTTCATTTCTGATTTTGCCTACTTGAGTTTTCTTTCTTTTTTACATCATCAATTTACAAGGGTTTTTTTGTTGGTCTTTTCAAAGAACTAACTCTTGGTTTTGTTGAATTTCTTTATTTTTTTTTTTAATTCTCGGTTGTGTTTATCTCTGCTCTAGTCTTTGTAATTTTCTTTCTTCTGCTGCCTTTGGGTTTAATTTGTTTTTATTTTCCTAGCTCCTTAAAGTGTTAAGTTGTTGATTTGAGGTATTTTTTAGTGTGGGTTTATAGCTATACATTTCTTTCTGGGCACTGCTTTCACTGCATTCCATAAATTTTGTTATGTCATATTTTCATTTTTATGTGTCCCATATATTTTCTTTTTTTTTTTTTTCAGTTGGAGTCTCACTCTGTCGCCCAGACCGGAGTGTAGTGGCTGCTCCCAGCCACTACAGCCTTGACCTGCTGGGCTCCTGCGATCCTTCCACCTCAGCCTTCCAAGTAGCTGGAATTACAGGTATGCGCTACCACGCCCGGCTGATTTTTTGACGAGGTCTTGCCAAGTTGCCTAGGTGGGTCTCGAATCCACGGGCTCAGGAAACATATATTTTCTAATTTCCTTTGTAATATGTTCTTTGACCCATTGGTTATTCAATAGTGTGTTTAATTTCCACATAATTGAGGATTTTCCAGTTTTCCTTCTGCTATTGATTTCTAGATATTTTCCCCATTTTGATAAAAAGATACTTTGTATGATTTTAATCTTTTTAAATTTATTAAAACTTGTTTTGTGGCTCTCATGTAATTTGTCTTGGAGAATAATCTATGTGCACTTGAGAAAAATGTACATTTTGCTCTTGTTGGAGTGTTCTGTGTGCAACTGTTAGGTCCAACTGGTCTATAGTGTTATTCAAATCCTCTACCCTCTTATTGATCTTCTGTCTGGCTGTTTTATCAAGTTGGTGGTATTACTATTTTACAGACAAGGAATGGAGAGATTCAAGGTGATATGAAGTAGCTTGCTCAGCTCATAGCTGGTAAGTGGCAGAATTGGGCCTCAATTCACGGTCTGGATCCTCTAAAGGCTATGCTCTCTAAACCACCAGTTGTGAGATAACTTTTCATGCAATTCACACTCTGATCTTTCCACTCTCCAACCCCAAACCACTCACTTGCTAATATTTAATAATTACCAAACACAGTACCCACACATGCACTATATACACATACACATATAGGTATGCCTATGTTACATGTGTACAGATGTGTGTATTAGAATCGCTTCCTGTATAATAGTAAAGTCGCCTTCCTGGAATTTCACCAGCCAGCTGAACTCTCAATTTGTATTTTCTTTTCACTGCTCATCCCCTTTTTCTCACTTGTCCCAGCTTTGTAACAAATTGCCCCCAAGCCCAGCAGGTGTGAGGATGCACGTGGATTCTGTGGGTCAGAAATTCAAATGGAGCACAGCGGGATGGCTTGCCTCTAGTTCATGGCTTGCCTCTACTTCATAACATCTGGAACCTCATCTGGGGGCTGGAATCATGCAAAGGTTCCTTCGCTGACATATGAGGTGCCTGGGCTGGGATGACTGGAAGATGAGACTGCAAGCTGGAGTACCTGCTCATGGCCTCTGCATGGAGCTTGGGTTTCCTTGTGGCATGGAGCCTCAGGGAAGTTAAGCTTCTTTTTGTTGTTGTTGGAGTCTCACTCTGTCACCAAGGCTGGAGTTGAGCCCCATCATGATCATGGCCACCGCAGCCTCAACCTGTTGGGCTCAGGTGATCCTTCCACCTGCCTCGGGCTTCCAAGTTCCTGGAAATACAGGCATGCCACAATGGCCAGCTAATTTTTTTTTAATTGTAGAGACAATGTCTCACCAAGTTGCCCGGGCTGGTCTTGAACCCCTGGGTTCAGGCAATCCTCTTGCCTCCACCTCCCGAAGTGCAGAGATTACAGGCATGAGCTGCCATGCCCAGCTATATGGCCACACAGGGATCCAAACACAGAATTGTATCACCTTTTCTGACCCAACCTTGTAAGTCATGGAGCATGACTTCTGCCATACTATGTTGTATAAAGGAGTCACAGCTCACCCAGGTTCCAAGAGAGGGAAATAAACCCTATCTCTTAAGGAGGGGGTGTGACAAGAACACACTACAGAGGAGCATATGGGATGAAGAGACTATTGTGGCCATCTTTGGAAAATACACTATGCCCTGCATGCCCTTGTCACTCTTAGCTCACTCATCCTCTGCACCTGGCAGTTACTTATAAAGTGCCCTGATAGATGGGCATTCTCATGGGCTGCCCTTTTCAGGACCACATTAAGATTAGTTCTTCCGAGGGCCTTTTTTCTTCCTGCTTACTGCCTCTAGGAGAGTTGGGATTCAAACTGAAGGAGGCATGGGAGGCAATGACAGTCTCTGCAAACTCCAAGGAGGGAGCTTGGGCCCCTTTTTAACTAACTCAACATTCAATGGGTTTCATTTTAGGCACAGCAATCAGCCAGCAGCCGTGGCAAAATATAAACGCTCTCAAAATATAAAGCTCTCTAAATAGACAAGCTCCCTAAATATTTTAGAGACTTCTATCTCTAAAATATACAAATTTCTAAAACCTGAATAGCAACAAACTATGTTACTCTAAATTCGAACAAATTTAATATACCAAGTTACAGGACATTGCAGAAGACAGTTAATACTTCAAAGTGCATTGATGGAATTTTGGTGAAATTTCTCCTTTAGCTGGGGGGTCTCGTACTCTTTGCATGGGGCACCTATTATTGATAACCAGCTATGGAAATTAAAAGATTAATTTTAGCCCTGGAGGAGAAGCACAATGGGGAAGCAGGAACAGAGCTCCGGCCCAGTGAGCCGGCCCCATCCAGCAGGGACCGTTTTCTCATTCTCTGGGCAAAAAAAAAATCACCTAGGTACCCTGAATGCCTGGGGAATGGAAATCTACTGATTTCCATTTGCCAAAAGGCAAAATAGTCTCTTCTGAAAGCTTATATTATGGGGTTTCAACATTTATAGCTACTTCACTCTCTGTATTTTACTGGTGTCTGAATCAGGAATTTGTAAACATTTGACCTAAGAGACTATGTAATGTAATTTAAAATGTGGTTTTAGTGGAAATAGGAGTCATGTGGGCACTGTTCGTAGGCTAGTTTTCAGGTACTTATTAATAATGAATCACATTCAATACCATTGTCTCCTATTCACAACACTGCCATAGTGGGAGATGGCACATAGGTTTGATAAGCCCCTTTTGCTTTCCTTCCTTCCTTCCCCCTTTCCCCTCTTCCCCCTTCTCCCCTTCTGCTTCCCCTTTTCCCCCTTCCTCCTCCTCTTCTTCCTTTTTTTTTGAGTTGGCGTCTCACTGTCGCCCAGACTGGAGTGCAGTGGCTGCTCGCGGCCACCACAGCCTCGACCTGCTGGGCTCCGGCGATCCTTCTGCCTCAGCCTTCCAAGTAGCTGGAACTACAGGCGCGCGCTATTACGCCTGGTTAATTTTTTAAAATTTATTGTGGAGATGAGGTCTCACCTGCCCAGGCAGGTCTCAAACCCGCAGGCTCAGGCAATCCACTCACCTCAGCCTCCCAAAGGCATGAGATTACAGGCTGAGCTACCGAGCCTGGCTCCTCTTCTTCCTCTTAACAGAACACTTTCTTTTAAGTTGTCACATTGTCTCTTGCCAAAGGACATGAGCTTCTTCACATAAGTTTTGATTTCAGTCCTTTGATTCTCATTCTGTGACCTGTGAGGCAGGACTAAAGACAAAATATGTGAACTCATGTGGATAAGTTCCTCAGAGCTCACTGGTTGGAAATCTTTGCATATTTGATGGATTTCATAGATGGGAAAGGATCAAGGACAGAGGAGAGGAGAGGGTCACAGATAATATTTTTGTCCTGCAAGGAAGGAAGGAGGGAAGATGAGATGTCACTTCAGGAAAAGACTGAGCTTACATATGAAATGAACTCCAGTAGAGGAAATGGTATTTTACCATATAAGCACCCACAAGCAGAGAACAGCTTTGTTCTTTGTGTCCAGATGGATGTGATAATCCTTATATACTGACTGTTGCGGCCATCTTTGGAAAATACCCTATGCCTTGCATGCCCTTGTCACCCTCAGCTCACCACTTCTCTGCATTTGGTAGTTACCTATAAAGTGCCCCTGGTAGCTGGGCATTCTCATGGCCTGCCTTTTTCAGGGCCACATTAAGATTAGTTCTTCCAAGGACCTCTTTAACATAAAGGTGAAGATTTCATGCTCGAAAGGTTGAAGGCTGCAAATAAATTGGAAAAACCGTAGGATTTCTTTATTATATTAAAAAATACCAATTATATTTGGTTACAGCACCTTTGAATAATTTTGAGGATATTGACCACCTAACATTCATCTCAGCTGGGCTCGGTGGCTCAGTCTGTAATCCCGCGCTTTGGGAGGCCGAGGTGAGTGGATTGCCTGAGCCCACGGGTTCGAGATCCGCCTGTGCAACTTAGCGAGACCTCATCTCTACAATACATCAAAAAATTAGCCGGGCGTAGTAGTGTGCGCCTGTAGTTCCAGCTACGTGGAAGGCTGAGGCGGAAGGATCGCCGGAGCCCAGCAGGTCGAGGCTGCTTTGGCCGGGAGCGGCCACTGCACTCCAGTCTGGGCGACGGAGTGAGACTCCAACTCAAAAAAAAAAAAATTCATCTCTCCAATTTTATGACCCCACTCTCTAAAGGGTACCTACCCACCGGTGCACTTGTACACACACTCTTTAAGTCTCCACTCTCAAAGATGGTCCTGTTACTATTATTGTTTTCTTTCTTCCTATCTTTTCTTTCTTCCTTCCTTCCCTTCTCTTTTCTTTTGAGTTGGGGGTCTTATTCTGTTGCTGGAGTGCAGCAGCATGCTCATGGCTCACTGCAGCCTTGATCTTGAGCTCGGGTGATTCTTCCCTTCATCTGCCCAAACATCTGGGACTGCAGGTATGTGCCACCAGGCCCAGCTAATTTTTTGATTTGTGTAGAAGCCTCACCATGTTTTCCAGGCTGGTCTTGAACTCCTGGGTTCAAGCATCCTCCTGCCTCTGTCTCCCAAAGTGATGGGATTACAGGAGTGAACTACTGTGCCCAGCTCCCATTATTATTATTGTTTTCCATCAAAGCAAACCTAAATTTTAAATTTTAGTTAGACTGTAAACTTCATCAGGGAAGAGACATGCAGTATATAACAGCGCAGAGGCTCTGATCTTGAACTCTAGTGCCAGAGCATTTTGGTTTCGAAATCTATATTCTATGAATTATCTCTGTGACTTTGAGTAAGTTACTCAATTCCTTCTATTTTTTATTTTTATTTTTATTTTTTGAGTTGGAGTCTCACTCTGTCATCACCCTGGCTGGAGTACAGTGTCATACTTCCGGCCTCCGAAGCCTCAAACTGCTGGACTCCTGCTATCCTTCCGCCTCAGCCTTCCAAGTAGCTAGAACTACAGGCACCCGCTACCACACCCAGCTAATTTTTGATTTATTGTAGAGATGAGGTCTCGCCAAGTTGCCTGGGTGGGTCTCGAACCTGCAGGCTCAGGCAATCCACTCACCTCGGCCTCCCAAAGCGCTGGGATCACAGGCTGAGCCACTAAACCTGGCCTACTCAAACCCTTTTAAATCTCAGTTTCCTTATCTGTAAAATGGAGACGACAATACTTACCTTTTAAGGTTCTAATGAAGGTAATTCATTGATTTAATGCGAATTTTTTTGCATTTGTTAATTTTATTTTTAATTGATATATACGTAATCAGTGTACATGTAATGGAGTATTGTGATACTTTGATACATTTAATATATAGTGACCAGGTCAGGGTAATTAGCCTGTTCATCAATCTGAAATATTTATTTATTTTTTTTTGTGTTGGGAACATTCAATATCCTCCTTCTAGATATTTGAAATTATGTAATATATTATGGTTAACTATAGTCATCCTATGCTGGTATAGAGCACTAGAACTTATTCCTCCTATTTAGGCTGTGATTTTGTGTTCTTTTAACAAACCTCTCCCTATCCCCCTTACCCTTCCCCTTCCCAGTGTGATTTAACAAAATTTACTGGACACCTGCTACTTTTGCACTGAGAATATGATGAACAAATTTTTTACAGTCCCCTGTCCTGTTTTATTTCTCCTCACAACACTTATTACCCTCAAAGGATATTTGTTCATTTGATTAGTTTGTCTCCCTCCTAGTGAAAGAAAAAACTGCAGTCCCAAATGAAGTCACTCATACTCAAGTCCCACATCACTAAATGGAAACATAAGTTTATTTGCAAAATTGGCTTTCCAAGAAATCAGGATTCATAACAAAATCCCACTAAGCTAGCAAGATTTCACGTATAACTCTAGAAAGAAAATAACCTTGAAAGGACCAATGCCTTATTTGTTCCTTGTTCCTGCTTTCTTCCACTTTTACCTGCTTGTAAAACTCACACCATTAGGCTCATTGGCGCTCCTTTGTATTTGCAGACTAGATGCTGAATCACCATGTAGATCTTTGTAGTTCAGTTTGAAAGTTTGCTTTTTGACACCCTCCATCATCCCCAGCTGAGGACAGAGACCTTGTCTGCGGCATCCCTAATGCCTGGATTAAGTCCTGGCACACTGTAGGAGTGCCACACACATTAATGACGGAATGAATGGATAATTGGCGAGGTACTTCCCTTCTGCAAGCCCAGTCCCTGGAATATTCTAAGGCCAAGAAGCAGGTTGGGTGCCACCTCTGTTTTCTCTACTCTCTTCCTCACTGTCTCTTTGGACTGCGTTGGCAGATGAGATCAGAAGGGCCAAGGATGCAGTTCCACACCTCAACTGCCAATGCCCAAGGGGGCCTTCAGTGTGGAAAACATTCTCTTTCTTGTTTTTCTCTTTTTTTCTGCTCTTTGGGTCAACTTTTTCTCATCTTTAAAATGGTAAGATGAGCCGGACTCGGTGGCTCAGCCTGTAATCCTGCGCGTTTGGGAGGCTGAGGTGAGTGGATTGCCTGAGCCCGCGGGTTCGAGACCCGCCTGGGCAACTTGGCGAGACCTCATCTCTACAATAAATCAAAAACTAGCCAGGCGTGGTAGCACGCGCCTGTAGTTCCATCTACTTGGAAGGCTGAGGCGGAAGGATCGCCGGAGCCCAGCAGGTCAAGGCTGTGGTGGCTGGGAGCAGCCACTGCACTCCAGTCTGGGTGACAGAGTGAGACTCCAACTCAAAATAAATAAATAAATAAATAAATAAATAAATAAATAAATAAATAAATAAATAAAATAAAATGGTAAGATGAAGCCGGGCTCGGTGGCTCAGCCTGTAATCCCAGCGGTATGAGAGGCTGAGGTGAGTGGAGTGCCTGAGCCTGTGGGTTCGAGATCCACCTGGGCAACTTGGCGAGACCTCGTCTCTACAATAAGTCAAAAATTAGCCGGGCGTGGTAGTGCGTGCCTATAGTTCCAGCTACTTGGAAGGCTGAGGCAGAAGGATCGCCAGAGCCCTGCAGGTTGAGGCTGCAGTGGCCAGGAGCGGCCACTGCATTCCAGTCTGGGTGGCAGAGTGAGACTCCAATTCAACAAAAAAATAACAAGATAAAATAAATAAAATGGTAGGATGAAAAACTAGGCAAACGAGAGAGGAGGCCCTTCAATTTGCTTTAGTTTTAGACTCTAGACTTGATCTAATCTAGAACAAGGCAGTTTTTACACGACCCACTATATTTCACTATGTTTGGATTGAGGTCAAATCTCAAGAACATTGAATGTCAATTTAGCTATCATTGTCCACTGGGCATGTATTCCCCTTATTGGATATTGTAGGGAAGGCTGGCTTGTCAAGAACATGATTAGATGTTCAAGACCCAGGGATTCCCAGATGAGTATCATCATGTCACCCCATTCTCACACTGCTGTCCTAGGCCAGTATTGTTCAACTCAGGCTCTGCCAAACACTGTTCTTACAGAAAATTTAAGAAAGACTGCATGCTATATTGGAACAATTCAAACAACACTGGTTTATTTAAGCCTCCAGAAAATTCCGCAGTAAGGAAATCTGATTACAATTATTTAATCCGGTCTATTAAAAAAATTTTTTTTGACCTTGGAAATCTGTTTTTGCCTTGAAAATCTGTTTTTGCATGCAGTTAATGGTCTGCAAAGTGCACCAGGGAAGTTCTGTGCTTGGCAGTGGAAATATATTAAAAGATAAGACCTAGCCACTAGTCCTGGTTATGATATTTTGTTCATATTGGCTTCAATATCTTCAGCTGTGAGACTTTTCTTGGTTACAGGAAAGGAAGAATTATTTCCTCTAACAACATTTTGGTGGGTGCATACACACTCACACAAAATATAAACAATACCTTAAAACATGTATTCTTAACAGCATTTTGTACTTTTCTGTAAAGTTCTAAACTTTATGTTTCAGCCACTGGGGCTTTGATTGTGCTGGTCACCTTCTTACACAGATTTGAATTCATGTGGTCTGTTTAGCATCCATTATACAGCAGGAAAAAGTAAACTCTGGATTTCATTTAAAGTTTTATGAAAGGAACTCCATTAAGTGGGACTTGGAAATATATATATACTTAATATATATATATAAAATTATCACCTCAGTACTTTTCAGGCTCTGCCAAAGTAGCCTCATGAGCCCCAAGACACTGTATAGCTTTGGGGCCTTGACCATGGCATTTAACAGCTCAGGAATCAGCTCTGGGTGTGTTATTCCTATTGTTATAAATTGCCTTCCTGTTATGTTACACGAAACTAGTCATATTTGATGGAATTTGTGATAAAAAAAAAAAGCTAGTCTCTGGCTCAAATATATATTTTTCTAGGTTTTCTAAGGCAGAAGCCACATTTCTATCCTCCGCCCCAAGATAAGGACTTATTGACATGAGATATAAAGATGTCACATTTTGTTTTCATATTTGAAACACTTTAAATTTTATTTAAACTCTATTTAAATACTACTTCTCAGCCATAATAAATCCAAAACAAATTAGCCGGGCATGGTAGCACATGCCTGTAGTTCCACCTACTTGGAAGGCTGAGGCAGAATGATCGCTGGAGTACAGCAGGTTGATGCTGGGGTGGCCATGAGTGTGCCACTGCACTCTCTCCTGGGCGATGGAGACTCCAACTAAAAAAAAAAAAAAAAAACTATTTCTTAAGTATCAAATATCAGAGGGCTAGTAAATAAGTTGTGGTACATCCATGAAAAGAAGTTATGCAAATATTAAACATTATGTTATAAAAGAATAATTTAATGACAAGGAAAAGTAGTCAAAATATATTTAGAGGGAGAGAAACCATGTGAACCATATGGTGTAGAGCAAGTCTGTAAGACTACATATTAAAATGTACTTAGTGTTTATCTCTAAGAAATAAGGTTGTAATATCATTTTTTCTGTTACCATTTTCTCCGGTGTGTTGAAAATCCATGGATCTCTTATGTTTCTGCACATTTTGTGAGTAGAAGCAGTGACTATCTTTGTTCTGGACCATCTTTTCAAGGATGTTTTTATAATTAACATCTTAGGAATATAGAGAAGATAAACATGCAGGGAACAGGAGTGTTTACTGTCCAGTACAACAAGGGTATTGTCTCCCTCTGGGGCAAAGGTCAGTCAGGAAGGCTTACTTCCCATTATAAAAGATGCCGGGCTCGGTGGCTCAGTCTGTAATCCCACGCCTTTGGGAGGCTGAGGTGAGTGGATTGCCTGAGCCCGCGGGTTCAAGACCCGCCTGGGCAGCGAGACCTCATCTCTACAATAAATCAAAATGAGCCGGGCGTGGTAACGCGCGCCTGTAATTCCGGCTACTCGGAAGGCTGAGGCGGAAGGACCGCCAGAGCCCAGCGGGTCGAGGCTGTGGTGGCCGGGAGCGGCCACTGCACTCCAGTCTGGGCAACAGAGTGAGGCTCCAACTCAAAAAAATAAAAATAAAAATAAAAATAAAAGATTAGGTTCTGTAAGCTTAGGGTTCCTCTCCCGTGATGAAACGCATAGATAGGTGTCACCTGGCCCTTTTGCATCATTCTGTGGGAATTGAGGCCCTAGGAACCTGTGCACATGCTGATATTTTGACTCTTGCCGTTGCTGTGATTAATAAAGTCCTTTGTCTCTTACCTAGGAGTCTTGTGTTTTGTGCTAGCATCCATGAAATCATGGTAGGCTGACTTATTAGCTTGCAAAAAGGGTACTATCTCAGACTCTTTATAGTTATTAACACAATGAACATGTATTATTTTTGTAATCAAGATAATAAATTACAATTAAAATGTAAATTCTAGGCAACACTGCAAAGTAACTTTCTTGAATAGAGGAGTGGATGCTTGTCAAAGGGATATCTGTAAAATGAAGAAAACATCTACTCTCAGTGGTGACAAAGACAGGACTTGCTCTAGTCCTATGCGATGACTTCTTTTTTTTTGTTTGTTTTGAGTCAGAGTCTCACTCTGTTACCCAGGCTGGAGTGGAGTGGCATGCTCATGGCCACCCCAGCATTGACCTCCTGGGCTCAGGCGATTCTTCCACCTCAGCCTTCCAAGTAGTTGGAACTATAGGCATGCACTACCACGCCCGGCTAATTTTTTGATACATTGTAGAGACGAGGTCTCACCAAATTCCCCAGGCTGGTCTTGAACCCCTGGGTTCAGGCAATCCTCTCGCCTCAGCCTCTAAAAGTGCTGGGATTACAGGTTTGAGCCACTGCGCCCGGCCAGATGACTGCCTAGTGGCCATCAGAAGACCATCAACTACAACTATGAAAAGCCATAATTCTTCAAACATATATAAGATTAAGGTTAGATTTTTATAAAATTAAAAATGACTTCTGGAAAGAGGAGAGGTTTTGAGCATTATGCTGGTCTGTCTAATTGCACATCTACGGATGCTTGTGGTAGAATAATAATGCAAGCCGGGCTCGGTGGCTCAGCTTGTAATCCTGCACCTTGGGAGGCTGAGGTGAGTGGATTGCTTGAGCCCGTGGGTTCGAGACCCACCTGGGCAACTTGGGGAGACCTCATCTCTACAATAAATCAAAAAAATTAGCCGGGCGTGGTAGCGTGCGCCTGTAGTTCCAGCTACTTGGAAGGCTGAGGTGGAAGGATCGCTGGAGCCCAGCAGGTCGAGGCTGCCGTGGCCGGGAGCGGCCACTGCACTCCAGTCTGGGTGACAGAGTGAGACTCCAACTCAAAAAATAATAATAATAATAATAATAATAATAATGCAGGGCAAGTGCCCTTTGTCATCCTCTGACTTTTGGCCTCTTCTTTCCCCAGATATTTCTTATTCTCATTCTGACTACAAGCTGCACTGAACCCTTCATGAAGACCCAAATTTCTGTTTTGAATCCATCTTCCTTCCCTCCTTTGTAACCAAATTATAAAATACAGTATTATAAAATGCCGTGGTCTTAATTCTGACTTTCATAATTGATAATGGCTTGTCCCCTGCCATGAACTGAATATTGGTGCAGCCCCCGCCCCCAAATTCGTATGTTGAAATCCTAACTCCCAATGTGATAGCATTAGGAGGTGGGGCTTTTAGGAGGAGATTGGGTCATGAGGGTGGAACCCTCACAAATGGAATTACAGCCCTTATCAAAGAGACCCCAGAGAGCTCTTTCATCTTCTTTACACCATGTGAAGATACAATGAGAAGTTGGCAGACTGCCACCTGCAAAAGAACCCTCACCAGAACCTAACCTGCTGGCACTCTGGTCTTGGACTTCCAGCTCCTGAACTGTGAAAAAAAAAAAATTCTGTTGTTTATAAACCACGCAGTTAATGGTATCCTGTTGTAGCAGCCCAAACTAAGACGTCACCCTTGAGATTGTTTGCATTTTATTAGAACATAACGTCTTACCTTTAAAAAATTAATTGTAAGTCTGGATATAAGGAGATGGGGAGAAATGAATGGGGTGGTGGGGAAACGCAGGAGGGTCATCAGGGTAGCACACTGTGCTAGCGGCTCTGGGTAAGCTGACACTTGCGTTCTTTAGGCAGAAGCTAAGGTGCTCTTAGCATCCTTGAAAACGCTGCTGGGTCCTGATAACGGGATTGTCCCAGTCTTCTTTGTGGAGGCCCAGTAGCTCCACCTTGTGGGTTATGGAAGTAGACGCAAGAGGTAGATTCTTAAGCTGGAGGCCTGTTTACCTGGAAATAAGACTGAAATTCAGACAGTAAACCTGTCCCCTAGTGGGCTTGGACGAAATCAGGCCATATTTTAATATACACTTAATTCTGTAGACAGTTTAGAATGAGTTTTAAATGGGAGGGAGGGGGGCAAAAATGCTGACTAATGTCTACAGAAATCTCCCAAGCCAGCCACAGCAAAGTTCACATCTCTGCAGGCGTGTGTAGACAGTGCATTAAGTATGCTTTAGAACATGTTCGTGGTTCTCAGCATGTGCTCCTTAGTCAATGGCTTGAATGTCACCTGGAAATGAAAGGGAAATGCAAATTCTCAGGTCCCACCTCAGAATGGGACAGTTCGAGGAAGAGGCTCAGCCATTTGTGTTATTTGTGTTTTAACAAGTCCTCCAAGGAATTTTGGGGCATTGGAAGGTCGTGAACTGTTACTTGAGGTTTTAAAGGGTGTGGTGAACCATGCCCAAGGAGATGGGGCAAGGCTCTGGTTGCTGCCCTGGGAATGTGCTGTTTGCACATTCTCAGTAAAGTCTGTCTCCCTGTGTCCAGAGCAAGCTCAAGCCTCTCTGAGAACAGTCGGATTCCTGGGAAATGCCATGTGGTTGCTGATATTCCAGCAGGAACCAAGAGTTACCTTATTGCCCTAAACTTGCCAGCACCCTTGTGCAGAGGAACAGCTGCAAAGATGCACTGAGACACTCCCTTGAGGCTCTTGTCCACCAGGATTCGGTCTGGTTAAAAGGACAAGCCCCGCCCATAGACAAGAGACAGTCCCACTTCCTTCCCTCTCTTTCCCCGCTTTCCACCTGTGCCGTGAGTGTTGGGGAAACTGTTTATGACATTTGCTTTTTTTCAGGCAGACTGATTTCGAAAGCTGAAAATATGACCCCAGCCAGGTGTGGCAGCGGCGAGGGAAGCCTAGGCGAGGTGATCCCTTGAAAGGAGGAGTTCGAATGCAGCCTGGGCAACTTAGCCAGACCCTGTAGCTTTAAATAAATAAACAAATACATATTTTTTAAAATGTGACCTCAGTGGTAAGCACACAAAAGCAGCTGTTCCTTATTTCTGTTTCGGTAAATCAAAAACAGAATTTATTTTCTTATCCCACGGAAATGCAGGAGCACTGAAACCATTGGCTTTACACAGTGCTGGGTCTAATGCCGGGCTGAGCAGCTGTGGGGTTGGCTTTCAACTCACCCCTCTTCTGCTTTTCCATATGCATAGTCCCCCAGTTGTGGGATAAAAGGTGCAAATGAACAGGGGCAGCAAAAAAAACAGAGAAATGAAGTGGAGAAGATCAAGGTAGCAAATGTCTGACTGAGGCTTGGCTCATGGAAAGAAGCCCCAGCCATCAGTTAGAAGAGAGAAGGGTGTGGTGCACCCCCACCAGCTGCCTCGCACTTCAAGGTGAAAGTCTTGTTAAAATGCAGATCTGGCTTGGCACGGTGGCTCACGCTTGTAATCCCAACACTTTGGGAGACTGAGGTAGGAGGATCACATGAGGCCAGGAGCTTGAAACCAGCCCGGTGAACATAATGAGACCTCATCTCTATAAATAAAATAAAATTAAAATAATAAAAAATTAGGTCAACAGTGGCTTGCACATGTAGTCCCAGCTACTGAGGAGGCTGACATGGAAGGAACGTAAGATATCAGGAATTCTAGGCTGCGGTGAGTCCTGATCATGCCACTGGGAAAACAGAGTGCGAACTGACTCAAAAGAAAAAAGCAAATTCTGACTCTGCAGGTGTCAGGGGAGCCCCAGAGCCCGTTTTCTCATTAGCACCCTGGAGGCACAGCTGCTGCTGAACCAGGGACTGTACTTCTCACATTGACGTGTCCCCGTGGACATCTGAGGGGTTTCTACCTTCACGAGAACCAGGGCAATCAAGACATTTTTAAACAATTAAATTATTAACACCAAAGTAATTAGAAATTTAAACAACTCTACAGAAGAAGAATCAATAACAAACTCTTCACTCCCTCTATCACTCTAAGCGCTCCATTACCACGCATAAACAGAGAATCTTTCACCCCTATCTCCTGCTAGCTTTCAAGACTAGGAGTGCTGAGCCATCTTTATCTACTTTAAGCTTTCTCCAAATAAACACAACGACATCCTATAATACCCACTTCATCATGTTGCTTCTTGTCTTGAAAAACATTTTGCAGCCCTCCTTGACCAGAGTCACGTTTAAATTTTATAACTTGGCACCTGAGAGCTTCCACAATGTGGCTCTCACCCTTTCCAGCCTCTTTGGAATAGGACCATTATATATGCTATATTAAGTATATATATAATACTCACATTAATTCTGTTTTGAATTGGAGTGTCACTGTCACCCAGGCTGGAGTGCAGTGGCACGATCATGGCTCATCGCAGCCTGGACCTCCTGGGATCAGGTGATCCTCCGTTTCAGCCTTCAGAGTTACTGGAACTACAGGTGCCCAGCACTATGCCCAGGTAATTTTTGGATTTTTTGTAGAGAGGAGAGACCTCACTAAGTTGTCTAGCGAGAGCTCCTGGTCTGGAACTCCTAGGCTCAAGCAATCTTCCCGCTGTGGCCTCCCAGAGTGCTAGAATTACAGACCTGTGCCACCACCACAGCTGTTTTCACACTTTTTTTTTTTTTTTTGAGTTGGAGTCTCACTCTGTCACCTAGACTGGAGTGCAGTGTCCGCTCCCGGCCATGGCAGCCTCGACCTGCTGGGTTCCGGCGATCCTTCTGCCTCAGCCTTCCAAGTAGCTGGAACTACAGGCGCGAACTACCACGCCTGGCTAATTTTTTTGATTTATTGTAGAGATGAGGTCTCACCAAGTTGCCCAGGCAGGTCTTGAACCCACGGACTCAGGCAACCCACTCACCTCGGCCTCCCAAAGTGCTGGGATTACAGGCTGAGCCACCGAGCCCAGCCTGTTTTCACACTTTTAATAAGCATGGTACTTGCTATGTGTCATGCGCCACAGAGGCTGGTATATACAATCCTGCCATCAAGCAGTTCACATGTTTCTTCCTCTGCTATTTTTTATATACTATTTTATGGAAAAGATTACAGGTATTGACATAATCCATCATGTGACTCTGTATAGTGTTTGAAATTTTTTGATGTTACTAATATGCTGCTATGTACACATATCTATTTTTGGAAGAGGAAGGGGGAGAATCTGTCTTCTTTGATCTGTATACCCTAAAGTAGAATCATTGAATTAAAATTATAGTGAATTTCATAGCCCGTTCTGTTCTTTTTTTTTTTTTTTTGAGTTGGAGTCTCACTCTGTCGCCCAGATCGTTCTGATCTTTCAAGAGAGAGATTGAAAATATTTACAGGTTTCCCATAACATATTTATACTAGTTTTCATGCAGTATATACTTCACTGGGTTTTATAATTTCAAAATACTTTTGCTACTTTAACAGACTACCACTAGCTTGTAAGGGCCTTTGTGCACATTAGAAGAAAGAAGCCATACAGGCACATCTTTATGAGTAGGACGTTCAGAAAAAGGTGCTTGCTCTTCTTCTGGTGGACGCAGCCCCATGACAGGACAGTGGCTTTATGGATGGAGCATGAGCTAGAACCATGTGAGTAGAGTCACCCCCTTACCCGTGTCTTTAAAGTACGTACTCTGGACTTCCTCTGTTTGACCCTGAATTTATTTAACAAACATTTAAATCTCTGCTAAAACTGGTAAAATTATACTTTAATGGAAATCTATAATGAACATACAGCAAAGATGTTATCCAGCTCATTTATTAATAAGGAAGCAAATAAGATAATACTGGCTCAAAGAGTGTTTGTGGACTTGGGTACTTTTAAGCAATTTAATAAAAGATTGTTAGAATAAGATTGATGAGTTAGACTTTTTGTTTGTTTGTTTTTTTGAGTCGGAGTCTCACTCTGTCGCCCAGACTGGAGTGCAGTGGCCGCTCCCAGCCACCGCAGCCTCGACCTGCTGGGCTCCTGCGATCCTTCCGCCTCAGCCTTTGGAGTAGCCGGAATTACAGGTGCGCGCTACCACGCCTGGCTGATTTTTTGATTTATTGTAGAGATGAGGTCTTGCTGCCCAGGTGGGTCTCGAACCCGCAGGCTCAGGCAATCCACTCACCTCAGCCTCCCAAAGGCATGGGATTACAGGCTGAGCCACCGAGCCCGGCTGGGTTAGACCTTTTAAAAAATTTTTTATACCCTACAAGGCAATAAACGGTAACTTGTGGGGTTATCTTTTCCACTACACAGAAATTATTTGCATCTCTACCAGAACTGTTTAGATTGGCTTTTAAAAGTTGTAAGATAGCCTAGTCAATGGAAAATGAATCATAGGACAAAACTAGCACTGCATTGAAAGAACATCCAGAAACCTCTTCTGTCTATTTCCAGGTTTTGCATAATTATTCAGTCTTCCTCACTTGCAATCACAAATAATCTCCAAAGATTATTTTTATTTTATTTTATTTTTTTGAGTTGGAGTCTTGCTCTGTTGCCCAGGCTGGAGTGCAGTGGCATGCTCACGGCCACCACAGCCCTGACCTACTAGGCTTAGGTGATCCGTCCATCTCAGCCTTTCAAGTTGTTGGAACTATAGGCATGTGCTACCATGCCCGGCTTATTTTTTTAATGTATTGTAGAGACGAGGTCTCACCAAGTTGCCTAGGCTAGTCTCGAACCCCGGACTCGGGCAATCCTCTTGCCTCTAGCCTCCCAAAGTGCTGGGATTACAGGTTGAGTCACCGCGCCCAGCCTCAGAGATTATTCTTGATCATAAGTGGGCTGGCTGATCTTGTAAGATTTGGTTTGTTTGTTTTTTAAACAGAGTTTATTAGCAAGAAGAAGAGAAGGAAAAAAGAAGGGTCATGGCAGAAAGACCTGTCACAGGCAAGTTTCTCAAAAAAGAAAAAATGCCGGTTGGTTTGATTTTTTACAGAGGCGTAACAAGAATATTAATGATGAGACCAACTTGGGCTTACCCTGCAAACCTAGGGCCATACGGTATTGAGCAACTACCAAGACATCTCTGCCAGACTTCACCTGCAGTTCTGATTTAGATCTGACTGGAAAAGAATCCTTCTCAAATACAGCAGTCTGGGCATGTTCTTGATTGTGCTTTTGGTTTTCCATTATTTTCTGGTAAAAAGGAGAACAATTATTATTAACCATATACAAAAAACTGTATTGTTATAAGAAGCAGGAGAAGCCGGGCTCGGTGGCTCAGCCTATAATCCCAGCGCTTTGGGAGGCTGAGGTGAGTGGATTGCCTGAGCCTGAGGGTTCGAGACCCACCTGGGCAACTTGGTGAGACCTCATCTCTACAATAAATCAAAAACTAGCCGGGCGTGGTAGCGCGCGCACCTGTAGTTCCAGCTACTTGGAAGGCTGAGGTGGAAGGATCGCCGGAGCCCAGCAGGTCGAGGCTGCGGTGGCCGGGAGCGGCCCACTGCACTCTAATCTGGGCGACAGAGTGAGACCCCAACTCAAAAAAAAAAAAAAAAGAAGCAGGAGAGTCAGTAAAAGTTTTTTTCTCTTCTGAGGAGTCAGTAAGGATTAGATAACATTAAAAATGTTTGATTTCAGTTTACAAAAGCAAGGCTACTAAATTGAGAGTTAGTTATAGATTAGCCAGAGAAAGGGCTTTTTTATATTTCCATGAAATCTAGAGTATTAAAAATAATAACAATATTCCAAATAAAATATCATGATGAAATTTCTCTCATAGTTCAGTCCTGTGTAAAGACTTTTGTGTGGCTGGACTTTGACCTCAGCGATCTGCTTTCATGAAATAAGTATGCTAAAAAGATTTCAAAGGGACCTGGAAATTCCATGCAGGTCACTGGGGTAATCTGAATCTTGTCTAAGCAGTGTTAGCTCAAAAGCCTGTACACAGGATTCTATTCTTTGAAGTATCAATAGTTTAAAGTACCTGTTATAGTCTTTTCCATGAGATTCTTCAACTCTCTTTTCTTTTTTTTTTTTTGAGTTGGAGTCTCACTCTGTCGCCCAGACTGGAGTGCAGTGGCCAGTTCCGGCCACCGCAACCTCGACCTACTGGGCTCCAGCGAT
>NW_007251345.1:18212-19877 GCF_000164805.1 Carlito syrichta | reverse complement strand
CCCAGGCGGGTCTCGAACCCGCAGGCTCAGGCAATCCACTTACCTCAGCCTCCCAAAGGTACGGGATTACAGGCTGAGCCACCGAGCCCGGCTTAGGCACTTTTTTTCTTGAAACAAAAACTCATCCCATTACTTTGTATGACACAGGAGTATCGTCTTGATTAACCTTGCATATTTGTTATAACTTTTAACCCAAGTAATTGAATTACATCTCAAATAGAAAACTGGGGGTAGGTAATTGATAACTGCTTTATTATATACAGAGGGTGCCAAAAAATGCATGCATTTTAAGAAAGGAAAAAACTGTATTAAAATTGTAATATTCAGGCCGGGCACAGTGGCTCAGCCTGTAATCCCAGCAATTTGGGAGGCCAAGGTGAAAGGATTGCCTGAGCCTGGAGGTTTGAGACCAACCTGGGCAACTTGATGAGACCTCATCTCTACAATAAGCCACAAAACCTAGCCGGGCATGGTGGTGTGCATCTGTAGTTCCAGCTACTTGGAAGGGTGAAGTGGAAGGATCGCCTGAGCCCAGCAGGTCGAGGCTGAAGTGGCCATGAGTGTGCCACTGTACTCCAACCTGGACAACAAGAGTGAGACTCCAACTCAAAAAAACAAAAAACCAACAATAAATAAATAAAATTGTAATATTCAATAAATACCAATAACAAAAGATGAATACAAGTCACATTTGACTTCTGCAATTATGAGAGATGCTCAAAGTGGTTACCATCAGCGTCCAGACACTTCTGATTACAGCAAACATCTCCTAAAATGTGTGTTCATAGTTTTGGCAACCCCGGTATAAATATTTCAGCAAACTAGTAAAGCTCACAGATACACATCACACAATTCCCTCCAGCCACACATAAATATTCCCTTTAGTCTTCTTAAAGTGGCAGAAATGAATCTATTCCTTAGCATGACCCAAAGATATAACCACTCTGTTGCATATAAAAATAGAAAGCAAAAATATATGTGCTGAAAATCATTCTTATTAATCAGTATTTCAGTATTCGATCTTACTTAGAAATTATTCAGGTATCAAAAGATTATTCATTACTTACATTGATTTAATATTTTTTTTTGAGTTGGAGTCTCACTCTGCCACCCAGACTGGAGTGCAGTGGCTGCTCCCGGCCACCGCAGCCTCAACCCGCTGGGCTCCCGCGATCCCTCCGCCTCAGCCTTCCAAGTAGCTGGAACTACAGGCGCGCGCTACCATACCCGGCTAATTTTTTATTTATTGTAGAGACGAGGTATCACCAAGTTGCCCAGGCAGGTCTCGAACCTGCGGGCTCAGGCAATCCACTCACCTCAGCCTCCCAAAGCACGGGATTACAGGCTGAGCCACCGAGCCCAGCCAAATTGATTTAATATTAATCCAAGTTTTTCAGTTACTTAAGGATCTTGGAAATTATGTTTGAAATACTATGACACATAACTATTATTATAAAAACATTAGTTGAAATTGTAACTCCATCTAATGGAACACCAGTTTACATTTTTATAATCTTAACATTATGTAAAATTAATAGTAACTTAATTTATATTAAAAATTTAACCCAGCCTTGGGAGGCTGAGGTGAGTGGATTGCCTGAGCCCGTGGGTTCGAGACCTGCCTGGGTAACTTGATGAGACCTCATCTCTACAATAAATCAAAAA
>NW_007251345.1:17831-18192 GCF_000164805.1 Carlito syrichta | reverse complement strand
GTGGCTGTGGCAAGGCCTGTCGTCACAGGGGTTTGGCACAACCAGGGTCCTCCTGGAGAACCGAGGGGGTCAAGGCACCTTGTGCAAGAATTTTTGAACCAGGCGGAAAGCACTTGACCAGGTGGCAGATGGGAGCATGTTTGAGATTCCTGCTGGTCGAATAGGGCTTGCTGTGGGGCAACAAACACGGAGCCTCCGAGGCTCCCTGTTTCCCGACAGATATGGGAGTCCTTCAGAATCCACTGTGGGCCAGCAGATGTGGGACCCCCAGGGTACGCTGCAGCCTGACAGCCATGGGATTCCTTGGGGGGGGAGAGAGAATTTTATGGAGGCTGCTGTGGGATAGCAGACGTGGGACCCC
>NW_007251345.1:13038-17811 GCF_000164805.1 Carlito syrichta | reverse complement strand
GCGCCTGTAGTTCCGGCTACTTGGAAGGCTGAGGCGGAAGGATCGCCAGACCCCAGCAGGTAGAGGCTGCGGTGGCCGGGAGTGGCCACTGCACTCCAGTCTGGGCGACAGAGTGAGACTCCAACTCAAAAAAAAAAAAAAAAAAAATTTAAGAAGTTCAATTAACTAAAATGCAGTTGGAACAAGTTTGTCCTGCTGGGTAGAGTTCCTTTTTCCACTCCACTGTACTACTTCTGGTTTATAATCCATTAAGTTCATATAATTATTGAAGTTGATTTCTGAGCCTTTTTTTGTTTTTAATATGATTTTAAAGTAATTTTTTCTTTATAGTATTCATTTCAATTAAAACTCTCAAGGAATATTTTCTAGAACCTTATAAATTTTGGGGAAACTTATCCAGAAAAAAAAGAAAATATCAAATATTTCTATTTATTTTATTTATTTACTTAGAATCAGCATCTCACTCTGTCACCCAGACTGGAATGAGGTGGCATGATCACAGCTCACCGAAGTCTCAAATTCAGAGAGAGAGAGTGAGTTGCGGGGAGAGGGCTGTAGTTATTAGCCTGACAGGGGCCGGAAGGGGCCATGCTATGTTCCTATTGGAGGAGCTGCATGGGAGCAGGGTGAGGCCAATGCTGTGTGATAGTCCTATTGGACATATAACAAAGCTGGCTACGGATTGGAGGCTTGCAGGTTTGAACTTCGCACGCGTAGGGAACTGCTCACACAGAAGCCGGGTCCTAGGGCCTTTGTTGTCTGGTGTGTCCTCACCATGCTCAGTGCCATTTTGGGAGCCGCCCCTCTGGTCGCTTCCTGCACCCTTCATTCCCACCTTTTCTGTTTTTATGGGGAGGGGCGTCGTTACTCTTGCTGGCTACTTCCTGCTGGTCGGGGGCGTTGTGGGGGTAAGGTGGTAGAAGGGTGCAGAACCAGCCAGAGCAGGGCCCAAAGGTAGGTGCTGAAGGTGTAGATTTCCGTAGGTGAGAGTTCCATGAAGGTTCCTTGTAAGTGTAGAACAGTGACTTGTTCTGGCCAGTCTTCTAATGAGCACAAGGATGGTAGTAACCAGCTGTCCTGGAGCAGGCTGTGGAGGTAGACAGAAAACCTGGAAGAGAGCATATCTAAAAGAAAAGTTAAGTGCTGATATACTTTTATAACAATTGATATGCTAGAGAGTGAAGTCCAGGTTATTTTGTCACACATCCTATGTTGGATAGTAATCCTTGTGCCTGGAAGGAGATTTTAAAGTTTGTTAGCAATTTGGCAATGTTGTTAGTGAAATTAATTTACCTGGCCTTTAGGCAATTTAGAAGGGAGTGGGGTAGGTGTGGTTTTTGGAGCTTGCTGCTTATCTCACCCTAGAGACTGAATTAAGAACTTGAAGAGTTTAAGTACCAAAGTTTTTAAAAGCATGTTATTACACAAAATCACAGTAGTTATTGTAAAAGTTCCTTATTTAGCCAAAATGATAGTCCAACGATTTTGAAAAGAAAACCTCGCTTTTTTGTAACAAAGACAGTGGGGGGGGAGGGCTAATTAAACCTTTTTTGTAGCCTCGAGTGTTTACAGAATTTCTTTTACTTCTTTTCACAAACTTTCACCTACCATGTTTGACATACTTATACCATTTTTCGACATGCTCATACCATTTTTTGACATGCTTAAACTTTCTATTTTTGTTCTATACTTTCTTTAACCAGCTGTTCTATTATAGAACAAAAATGTACCATACAAGATTCTTTCCTATACAATTATTTATCTTTTCTTTATCCTTTCTTATTAAAAATATACCTTACACCAACAACTTTCTTGACATTTTTCCTAACCTTAGAGTTTTAACCAAAGCAATAAGTTTATATGCAGTGGAAGGGCTTAGATAGGATCCAATGTGGAACTATTAGGGAAATTTAAAGCTATACAAAAGGCACCCAAAAATCACAGTGGTGATGGCTCAGGGTAAAGAATAAGACGCGTTTTAACTTTTGTCATAATGTCCCCTTTCAATAATGGAGTTGGACATGTTGGCATAATAAGGAGAGAGTGTTGAAATATTTTATTTCCCAGAACACATGGAAGTAGTGGCATAGTGAGGGGCCTGGATATAATGCCCTGTACCCCCACAACCAAAAGGGGTGAAGGAAAGAGTGGACCAGGAAATTTAAGTAGAGCTAAGCATGTAGCCCCTGTATTAATAACACATGATATAACCCTGCCAGCTACTGATATTTCCACCCTAGGCTCGTTTAGTTTAATAGTTTGTTCTGAAGACATTGGGGCTACCAAGTTAGGGGCGAGTCAATCTGACTGGAGCAAGCCCAAGAGATCTCCTTTGGAGATCGTGTAAGATGCCTGATGTCCCTTAATTGCAGCAAGCCTCTGGGCCATGTGCTCTCCTCCGGCTAGGCGAACAAGGCAATCATAAGCCCAATGTCCATGCTGTTTGCATTTGGGACAGGTTTTTGCTGGTGGGCAGGGCTTGACAGTCTTTGGTCATATGCCCATTTTGACGGCATCGGAAACAAACCTGGGAAGGGGGCTGTGCACCCCTTCTACTATTGACCATCTGGGGTGGAAGATTATCAGTGGTGGCTTTTTCTGCTAAAGTGGTAGATAAAAGCTGAAGTGCTTACTGCTTATGTTGGTGGTCCTGTATTCTTTCCTCCTCTTGGTTGTTAAAGATTTTAGAGGCCATGTCTAATAGCTCTAATTGAGGGGTTTGTGGGCCCTTTTTTAAGTTTTGGAGTTTGCGGCTAATACCCGGTGCTGACTGGGAGATAAAATATATAGCCAAAAGAGTTTGTCCCTTTATAGAGTTTAAAACAATATTTAGTAAACTGCTAGGACGACCGGTGCGGCCTTGGTTTGGGTTACTGGAGGGCTACACTGGGGAACGATTGGAAGGGGAGGATATAGGAATCGAACTGCCGGAGTAGAGGAGGGTGGGGGCGGGGGAGCCTGAGGCTGTTGAGATTGCCTGTAAGGGGGGGTGCTTGTCTTCAGGGTCGAAATCTGAGATGGAGGAGGGGGTAGCAGAACTGGGACTTACAGTGTCTGCAGTGGGGGGAGGGGAGTTTTGGAGAGGAGGCTGAAGTGTGCGTAAAACAAGGGGAGAAGGAGAAGTTGTAGAAGAGGCAGCAGATGCTAGCATGAGTGGAGGGTAGAGATGAGAGGGATTGCAATTGAGGCAGAGGCAGGGATGTTCACGGAGGACTGAACATAGGGAATCTCTACCCACCATTTGAACTCTCACAGAAATTATATAAGTCCCGAATAATATCAGGATTGAGGGACCTCTGAGGGGGCCACTGATTTTAATTGTCTAAGGGATATGTAGGCCAGTTCTGTGTGCAGAGGCGAATTAGGCATTTGGGTTTAATATCAGGGGACAGAGAAAGGATAGTGAGATTGTTTAAAAGGCATTTAAGAGGGGAATCGGCTGGCAGGGATGTCGAGCCTCCCATGATCAGACAGGTAGACTAAATAGGGCATCCCCCGAAGAGTCGGCTGTCTGAGAAGTGTGGCTGTGGCAAGGCCTGTCGTCACAGGGGTTTGGCACAACCAGGGTCCTCCTGAAGAACCGAGGGGGTCAAGGCACCTAGCGCGAGGATTTTTGAATCAGACCGAAAGCACTTGACTGGGCGGTGGGTGGGAGCATGTTCCAGATTCCTGCTGGCCGAATAGGGCTTACTGTGGGGCAACAAACATGGAGCCTCCGAGGCTACCTGTTAACTGACAGATATGGGAGTCCTTGAGAATCCGCTGTGGGCCAGCAGACGTGGGACCCCTGGGGTCTGCTGTGGCCCGACAGCCATGGGATTCCTTGGGGGGGAGGAGTTGGGTGAGATCCGCTATGGGCTAGCAGATGTGGGACCCCTGGGGCCCACTGCGGCCTGGCAGCCATGGGAAGGTGTGAGAGAGATAAGGAGGAGGAAAGAACCTTTACCTGCACTGTCATGCCCCCAGTACGTAACCTAAAATACCTCCTTGTCTTTGTGGTCACCTTTTCCAGGTGGGTAGAAGCGTTTCCAACCTCAAATAAATGAGCAGCAACAGTAGGGTCTATCCTTGCTAGCCATATCATTCCTAGGTTCGGTGTCCCCATGTCCCTACAATCTGACAATGGACCCGAATTTACTTCACAGGTGGTACAGTCTCTAACAACTGATCTTCACATTGATTGGCATTTCCACATTCCATACCACCCACAATCATCTGGGAAGATAGAGCGAACTAATCGAATCCTTAAAGACATCCTCACTAAACTATCCCTTGAACTACAACAAAATTGGATCACCCTCCTTCCTTTGGCCCTCTTCCGCTTATGAGTTCTCCCAAAAAAACCATCCCAACTCTCACCTTTTGAAGTAATGTATGGCCGTCTGGCGCTGCCTCCGGGAGTCCCCACCTCAACCCCTCTGACACCCACACATATGCTTTACCCCTTCTTGTCTTTCATTCATTCCCACATTTGGGAATATCAAAACCTCCTCTTACCTGTTTCACCCAGCGGTCAAATCCCACCTCCTCTCCTCCCTGGACAGTGGGTCTATCTCTCTGACCGAAACAAAGTCTCTTTTAAACCCAAAGTGGTCCGAACCTCTTCAGGTAATTTTATCGACTCCCACGGCCACAAAACTTATCACGGGCCATTGTCAGGTCACCCCATGGATTCACATCTCCCGCCTAAAACCTGCTGCCCCTCCTTCCTCGTGTCTTACCCATAATATTTGTCCATCCACCTACAGGTATACCTGCTCCAAGGTTCCAGAC
>NW_007251345.1:0-13018 GCF_000164805.1 Carlito syrichta | reverse complement strand
GAGAGAGAGAGAGAGAGAGAGAGAGAGAGAGAGAGAGAGAGAGTTGCGGGGAGAGGGCTGTATTTATTAGTCTGACAGGGGCCAGAAGGGCCATGCTATGTTCCTATTGAGAAGCGGCATGGGAGCAGGGTGGGACCAATGCCATGTTATAGTCCTATTGGACGCATAACAAAGCTGGTTACGGATTGGAGGCTTGCAGGTTTGAACTTCCCACGCGGGGAACTGCGCACACAGAAGCTGGGACCTAGGGCCTTTGTTGTCTGGTGTGTCCTCACCATGCTCGGTGCCATTCTGAGAGCCACCCCTCTGGTCACTTACTGCACCCTTCAGTGTCTACCCTTTGATTTTGCAGTTTTTAATTGATTAGCTTTCTTGGGTCCTAAATAGATTAATGTTCAAGTAGTTAGAGTCTTTTTTTGGTGGCAGTGGGGTTATCATTGTAAATGAAATATCACTTTCTAATTATATTTTCTGGCTGTACTTCATTGATATGAAGAATGTGGTAGGTTTTCTGGTTTCTCATACAGAGACTCTGCTCAAGTATAACCTTAATTTTGGGTAAACCCAAGATATAACTCCAGCCTTGAGGTCACCAAGCTCCTCCTCCCATTTACAGACAGTAGACTAACAGATTTAGGATTTCTGAGGTCTGAGTCCTCATTCTTCTACTTCTTAGCTGTCTGACTTTAGACAAATTAATAAACTTCTCCGTGCCTTAGTTTTCTTAGCTGAAAAATGATAATACTTGCCTCATAGGATTGTCAGGAGGATTAGTTGAGGAGACGTTCACAGTCCTGGAACCCTCTGGTTGATAGTTAGCACTCAATAAAGGTTATTACTAAGAATTACCTAACATTTTAGTGAGAGCAAGGAAGTGGAGACGCTCTGCACAGGATGGGAGAGTTGTATGTCTTTGGTGATTGAACAATTCAGGTTTGTCTTGAGTATTTGGTGTAGAGGTTCTCTACAAACCTGCAAGATATCAAGTTGTCAAAACCACCTTCCGGAAACTGGAGGAAACTATGCTCCTTTTTGTGAGCCTTGTTGCTACTTTCATAACTAGTGATTTTTTTTTTACTGTATAATGCACATTTAGTAAACATTATTTTGTTTTGTGCATTTCACTTTAAAAAAAAAGAAGAAGAAGAATTGACCACATGATCTGAGGGGGGAAAAAACCTGTTTTGTGCTCCATATGTAAAGCTGCTGTCATAGTCATTGGTTTTGCCAATGTTTATTGTGCATTGTTTTACTTCAATTGGCATAATTTCTTGCTACATTAGCTATACAAGGGAGATTTATGGTGAATGATATCAAACAGTTTCAATTAGCAAAGATGCCAGGTGTGTGGTGTTGAAAAATTGTAATGGGATGATTCTAACCTTGTTCACAGAGCACCCTAGTTACCCAAAACATTTTTTAAACATCTGTTCCAGTCATATTCATTGGCAGGCATTTGCAGTATTGTGAATGGAATACTGATTTCCAAAGACAAGGCAATCAACAGTTACTTGATTTGGAAACCAAATGGTTCCTGTCACTTTGCATGACAGTGTTAGAGTGTGGTTGCAAAAGATGCTGCTCTGGCTTGGCTAAACCAAAGTGGAACCTCTAGAAATCCAGTCGGTTTGCTGAGACAGCTGAGAGGCCTTCCCTTCCCTCCACATCCCACTCATTGCCAAGTCCAGCAGACTCTTCATTGGTCTTTGCTCCCATCTGCTTATCTTCTCCTTTGCTTCTGCCCTGGTTGAGATCTGCATCAGCTCTCACACTGTTCTCCCTCCCTCTAACCTTGTCTCCTTCAGAGCTCTCTCCACATTGCTCCTGCCTGAGTAGTTTTTTTTTTTGAGTCAGAGTCTCACTTGTCACCCAGACTGGAGTGCAGTGGCTGCTCCCGGCCACCGCAGCCTCGACCTGCTGGGCTCTGGCGATCCTTTCACCTCAGCCTTCCAAGTAGCTGGAACTACAGGCGCACACTACCACGCCCAGCTGATTTTTTGATTTATTGTAGAGATGAGGTCTCGCTGCCCAGGTGGGTCTCGAACCCGCGGGCTCAGGCAATCCACTCACCTCAGTCTCCCAAAGGCGCGGGATTACAGGCTGAGCCACCGAGCCCGGCTTTTTTTTTTCCTAACATACAAATCTGATCACAGATTGGGGAACCCTAATCTGAAAATCCGAAATCCCAAATGCTCCAGAATCAGAGACGTTTTGAGCATTGACCTGATGCTGTTGGGAGCCGGCTACGGAGGCCCACTGAGCATTAGGGATCAGGAAGGGCCGTTGATCCCAAGACCACTAGGATGTGTTCGGGAGCCGTTGACCCATTCCCTTCCTCCTTTTCTATTTGGCACAAACTATCGAGAAAAGCTCCAGCTGGCTCTAACAGAAAACTCTGAGACCAGAACAAACACAGCTAACCTAGGAGTCTATTGTTCCCATTCCCCATGGCTTATGGTCTTTTGCTTTATCACAATTTAAGTTTGGCTTTAGTCACATTGAGGAGCCTTAGTGCAGGTCACAGGTTCTCTTGATGCGACCTTTAGAAATTTATAGATATAGGTTTTAAGAAAATGGTTTATATAGATTAAGAAAAACTAAGTAACCATTTAATTATAGAAGTGTGGTTAGTTCAGTTTGATTTGGGGGGCCAGTGAAGTTTGTATTAGGCTGGCTAGTGCTAGGAGAGAGTAACCATAGCACCAATTGTTTTATAGAAACCAGTTTGAATTAGCATAGAATAGTAAAAGGCAATATATCATTATGTTGGTTTTAGGTGTAAGCATTGAACGATGTTATGTAGCTATAAACAATTAAGGGTACATAGAAACTGGATAAGAACTTCATGTTTTCCTTATGTTTGAAAATACATCTGCTTGGGAGTGGGGGGGTCCTGTGTGCACCTGGACCTGTTCCTGTGAAAGGCACATGCTACCTTTTGTGTAACCATAGCAGCAGGAGTTCCTGTGATGATAACTTTGCAGAGTTTGGGGATAAAAGCCCTGGGATTACACCCATTAAACGGCTTCTGGTCACTTGAGCAGGAGTCCAGTCTCTTTCTTTCTCCCCTCTTCTCTCTCTTTCTCTTTATCTCTCCAGAATAATCGCCGACGCTGCCACACCTTCCAAGGGACCCCCTAAATCTCTCTGTAGGGGCTGGCCCCCCCCATGATGCCACTAGTGGAAAATTACACAAAGTACCCAAGACAAACTTTGCTTCATGCACAACATTATTTGAAATATTGTATAAAATTACCTTCAGACTATGTGTATAATGTGTACCTGAAACATAAGTGAATTTTATGTTTAGATATAGGTCCCACACCCAAGGATGTCATATTATGTATAGGTAAATGTTTCAAAATCTGAAAAACTGAAATCTGGAACACTCTTTGTCTCAAGCATTTTGGGTAAGGAGTATTCGACCTGGATCAAGGTTACTCTGTGGCTCCCTGCTGGTCACACAATACAGCATAACCTTCTGTACTTGACATACAAAGGCTTTTCCCTCCAGAGGGTGGAACTGTCTGTGGCTCCCTTTACTCACTGTTCACATCTCTGCTCAGTTGCTTCCCTTGGTAAAAAATTTCCTGACACTGCTTGGTAAACCTAGGGGATCTCTCCTATGCTCCTACACATTTGGGGTCAGGTTTTAGTTTAAAGAAGTCATCTGAAGAGATGGCCAGAATTTGTGCTTGTGTTTAAATATTTGTAACGATGCCCAAAATGATGGAAAAGCATTCCTTATTCACTTTAGGCTGCCACAGGGATTGGAACATTTACTAAAATCTTTTTTTGATTAATTGTTTGAGTCCTTTTTTAGTTCAAAATTTTCTCAGCAAAACGTTTGGCTGAATTTAAGATCAATTTGTTCAGCTAACAAAAGTACTCAAGGGCACCATAATTAAGAAGTTCCCCGCTGCCTCCCATCTAGTTTTACAACCATTGTGCTCACTGGGCCCGCCTGTGGAATACAGCAGGCCCTTGAATAATTCAGTTTGTTCAATGTTATTTTGTTATAACAGTGATGAGAAAGAAAAATACAGATTCCCTGCCCTGACCACTGTCTGTATGGGTTTTCTCCTCCATCCCCAAAATGTTCAGTTTAGGTGAAGTGGCCTCCTATACTGTCCCAGTCTGAGTGAGTAGGGTGTGGCTGTGAGTGCACTCTGCCTTGGGAGGCCATCCTGGCTAGGGTGGGTTCCACCTGGTACCCTGAGCTCCCAGGATGGTCTCCAGCTACCTGCGATTCTAAACTGGAATAACTGGGTAAATAATTATCTTACAATTTTTGTTACTTTTTCTTAAATGTATCTAGAGTTCACATTCATTTCAATGTTTTTTAGGAGAGTTTAGGCCTGTCTTTAGAAGTCTGTTGGTGTTTTTGTGAGCAGAAATATGCAGTAGGAATGTAAGTCTTCTTCCATTAGCCTAGGGTCAAATCAGTTTTGTTTTATGCTGTTCCACTTAAAGTCACAATTTCCTATGGATGACGTCAAGGGAGGACTTACCGTATTGCTTTGTAGGAATAAATTAAAGTATTTCAGACAAGCAAATGTATCTTCAGGTTATGCTAATTTGCAAAGTCATCCAATCTTGCACATCAGCTCAGAAAATAAGATTTCTTTTAGAATGACTTTCTCCTCAAGATTTGGATGGACACCAGGAGAAACAAACAGCTTCAATGTGAGACAGTTAAGTCACTGCTCATCCCCACCCAGAGCTGAAAAAAATGTGGATAATTCAGTTTAAATGGACACATTTAACAGCTTTATTAAATACCTAAATATTTGTCTTTATCTTCAGACATGTGGGGGCTTCTCTGTGTTTCTAAACGTGCATAGATTTCACTACTGGGTTGATAGCTTGAACAGATGGACAAGTCCTCTTGGCTTTAGTCCTAAGTGCACTCGACATGTGACCACCAACATAACAGTTCACACTATTGAACTGTCCTGTGTTACACTCTCACATGTGTAACAAATTATGGCAGAACATTCAGTTACTGAGGGTTGAAATATATCATTTTTGTGGTAGACAGAATCCTGACCCCAAAAAGATGTTCATTTGCTAATCCCCAGAACCTGTGAATCTTATATGAACAAAGGAACTTTGCAGATGTGATTAAGGTTAAGGACTTTGAAATGGGAGATTATCCTGGATTATTTGAGCGAGCCCAATCTAATCCCATGTGCCCTTAAAAATTGAGAACCTTTCCCAACTGTGGCCAGAGAGAGATGTGACAATGAAAGAAGGGTAAGGGAGATGCAGCTTTGTATAGATGGATGGGACTTGACAAAATAATGTTTTGATTTCTAATGATTACTGATTATTACCAAATTATTACCAAATAAGATAAGTAACTAGGCCAATAGTAATTATTGCCCCCTATTCCTCTGACTTAGTTTAAGAGGATACAAGCCAGTTAAAGCTGATCAAACACCTGTAGAGGGTATAGACTAAAGTTGAGGGTGAGGGCATTTTTGACTGTTCTCTCTGCCCCGTACCGAATCATCAAGGTTGCTGACTTAGTAAAAAGCCACTTAGGAGCCAAAAAGGAGAAATTTTTCCCCTCTTATTCACTAGCAATTAAACATTTATTCTCCTCCTCTGTTCCTTAAATCAAGGAACAAGTAACGTGAGATCCATCAAAGCATGGACCAGAGAAACCCCTAAAATCCTCAACTGTCACCAGCCACACCCATCCTGAAGTGAAGAATGCCCAGATCTGACAGCAGTTGGGCCTTGCTAATGGGGGGAGATTAGGGATAGAGGAAGCAATCTCTGCTTTGTTCACAATTCTTAACAAATTGGCCTTTTTCTTTTTATAAGGGCCCAGGCTGAGTCCGATGTATTTGATGCATGTAGCTATGTTAAGGAAAATTAAAGTAGGCTGGGTTTAATCCTGGCTAATTTAAGAGCAGTTCTGAAATACAAATGTGTTATTTTAATTATTTTAATAGTCAGAAATAGCAATTAAAAAACAAAGAGTAAATAGGGGATGAAAAAGGAGAAAGGTGCTATGAAAGGGAAGATTTAGATTTTTTACCCCATAGGACTTATGAAAGGCAACCATATTTATTTAAAAAAAGAAGCCAATAGATAGGGTGAGATTGAAGACATAGAAAAAAAAGGGGGAATTTCTGAAATGCAATGAGTGCTCACTTGGGCAGCACATATTAACACTGGAACAATACAGAGAAGATTAGCATGGCCCCTGTGCAAAAATGACATGCAAATTCGTGAAGCAGTCCATATTTTCTTGGTTATGGCAAAACTTTGGGTAATCTTTTTTCATATCGTTAAACTTTTTTTTATGAATGTAAAAGAAAAGAAAAAAAATGCAATGAGTCTGAGGAGATGGGGAGACACAAGCACAAGAGGCTGGATTGACCTGAGATTGATCCAAGTTGGAGGAGGGCCACCTCTGCCTTTAGGGAGGAGCAGGGCAAAGGGCACTGATACAAGCCTTGTATCCATAAGAGATGGAGAACCAAGACCTCATGCTCACAAGACTCCATTTTCTCTGTGAAAGAGGACAGAGTTCTGCTGAGAGGACAGATGGCAAGAGCAGGTAAGAGCCTTGAGAAGAGTCACGAGGATAGAGGTGAAGGAGCAGAGTAGGAACACGAAGTTGGACGTCGAGTTGTCCTGAGGACACAGCTGAGACAGATATGCAATGTGCATACACCAGTCAAGACAAGAAGCTGTTCTCCCCAAACAACCTCACACTTCTGAAGAGTGCTACAACTGAATATTTTACAGACATCATGAGACTTTGATATCCTGTTGCCCTGTTGGCCTTGAAATTCCTGCTGAATTGGTGTTCTTCTGAGTCTTCTGATACCTACTTGATGTGTGTCACCTATATATATATAAATATATACATATATATATATTTTTTTTTTTTTTTTTTTTTTTTTTTTGAGTTGGAGTCTCACTCTGTCGCCCAGACTAGAGTGCAGTGGCCGCTCTCGGCCACCACGGCATCGACCTGCTGGGCTCCGGTGATCCTTCCGCCTCAGCCCTCCAAGTAGCTGGAACTACAGGCGCGCGCTACCACGCCCAGCTGATTTTTTATTTATTGTAGAGATGAGGCCTCGCCAAGTTGCCCAGGCGGGTCTCAAACCCTCGGGCTCAGGCAATCCACTCACCTCAGCCTCCCAAGGTGCTGGATTACAGGCTGAGCCACCGAGCCCAGCTTGTGTCACCAATATTTTACACATCAGAACTGGGTTGCTATGATAAAAATGATTGAAGACTCAAGGGACTAACTTATTAGAAGGGATATTTATGTCAGCTAATGTCTGGAGTTGGGATAGAGGCGACCAGGAGAAGGTGAATGCCAAAGGGAAGTTGGTATATATAGTCAGGTGGTGTGGGTCTCAGTGGTGTGTGGTTTTTGTCTTTTAATGAGTATAATCAGGAGCTGGGAGAACTTAAACCCTGCTTGCTGGCCCCTTGATTTAAGGAATGGAGGAGGAGAACAAAAGTTTATTTAATTGTTTTATTTAACTGTTGTTAATCAAAGAGAAAAAGTTCTTCTCTTTGATTTCTAAGGACTATCCTCATACTAAGGAGCTTTTTACTGAGTCAAAAGCCTTGATGGTACAGTATAGGAAGAGAGAAGAAAACAGTTCTTGAAGGTGAGATGCTGGGGAGATGGGTTGTTCAGTAGGTCTGGGTGGCCATAAAATACATGTTCCCCAGAATCTGCAGAAATTTTGGGGAAGTCTTTGGCGTGATCCAGAGTTACAGTTTATGTACTGCTCAAATAACAGAGTAGGTGTCCTCAGCTCAGTCTCTAGGCTATTCTACAAAATGAGTGAATTTTCCGTTGAGTAGTTTATTTATATTTCCATCCATATAGATAACAGATTCTCTCTCTCTCTTTTACTTCTCTGGTGCAATTTGTGTACTGAGTAGTTCATTATTTCTGTGTTTAAGCTAATGTTTTTTGTCAAGGTCTATCAAATACAGTATGTATATATAATTTTCTTAGTTTCTGCATTTTTGTAATGAGTATATCTCTCAGTTCATAATCTCAGGTGTACAAGAAATATTATTTTCTTAATTTTTTTACAACGCAATATTTTGCAACTATTTTTAAGGTTGTAGAGTCTTGGGGTTTGTTACATGTATAAAGGCCTTGAGTGGAGTTTGCATGGCCCTCAAGTCACTGACCTATACAGGGGTGCCCTGAGAAGTCCGCTGTTTCTCTCCATGTGGTCTTTCAGCCCTGGAAAGTTTTTGTTTTAGTTGCAACTAGGACTCAGCCTGGGCTGCCTTTGTTCCTGTCTGCCTTGGTGTAGCTGTGGCTCTCTCAGTTTGCTACTCCTCTGGCCTGTTGTCAAGAATTGGGGTCCAGATCCCCTTTTCTCTGGGAACCACAGTCCCATTTCTTTCATTTCTCCAGCCAGGGGGAATGCACTTCTTGGCTCAGGATTTCGTTCTCCTTTCATGTTTCCAGCCATGAGACTTTTAACATGATCACTGATGCTCTCCCCAGACTTAGGGCTTAGTCTTTTGAAAACAAAATCAGAAGGATAAGAATTTGGGCAATTTGGTCAACTTTAGTTTTCTAGACCTGGAGTTCTCTTTTTGGAAATTTTTTTAGCCATATATTCAATTGCTTTAATAGGCATGGGTTATTTAAGTTACCTATTTCTTCTTGAATAAGCTTTGGTTATTTGTATCTTTCAAAGAATCTTTTCATTTTATTTAAGTTGTCAAATGTATTGACAAAATTTGTTTATATTTCCACTTATGATTCTTATAATGCCTGTAAAATCTTTAGAGATAACTCCTCTTTCATTTCTGATATTATCATTTTTGTCTTCTTTATTCCCTTGATTATCCTGCCTAGATGTTTATCTGGGTTTTTTTTTTATTATAAAGAGTTGGCATTTTATTTTACTGGGTTTTTTGTTTGTTTTCTGTTTCCTGTGTATTGATTTCCACCGTTATTTTTAGTATTTCCTTCCTTTTGCTTACCTTGGGTTGAATTTTCTGTTTTTTCTAGTTTCTTACTGTGAGAACTTAGGTTACCGATTTTAGATCTTTCTTCTTTTTTAATATAAGCATTTAATGTTGTAAAGGACAACTTTATTCATATAGTCCCAAAATTTTGATATGTTGTACTTTTATTTAATTAAGGTATTTCAAATATTATTTGTAATTTATTTCATTGATACATGGCTACTTGGAAGTCTGTTGTTTAGTTCACAAATATTTGAGGGATTTTCTAGGTATATTTCTGTTTCTGATTTATAATATAATTCCACTGTGATCCTGAAAACATACTTTGATTTCTTTCTTTCAAATTTATTGAGACTTATATTATTGCCCAGAATAGGGTCTTCCTTGATCTATTTTCCATGTGCATTTGAATGTGTATTTTGCTGTGTTGTTTGTAATATAAATGTCAATTAGGGCTTGTTGGTTGGCAGTGTAGCTCAAATCTTTAGTATCCTCACTGATGTTTTGATTCGTTTGTTTTATATTTGCTTAGATAGGAGTAATGAATAATTTGCCCATATATCCTTGCAGTTCTATCAGTTTTTGCATAATGTATAGGCATACCTCAGAAATACTGTGGGTTTTGTTTCATTCCAGGCCACTGCAATAAAGTGAATATCACAATAAAGTGAGTTACACAAATTTTTTTGTTTCCCAGTGCATATCAAAGTTATGATTACACTACATTGTAGTCTATTAAGTGTGCAAGTAGCATCATATCTTTAAAAATCATGTACATACCTTAATTTAAAAAGACTCTATTGCTAAAACATTCTGACACAGAGACATAAAGTGAGCACATGATGTTGGAAAAATGGCACTGATAGACTTGGTCAGCACAGGATTGCCACAGACTTTCTTTTTTTTATTCAGAGTCTCACTCTGTCACCCAGGCTGGCATGCAAGGGTACAATTACAGCCACTACAACCTTGATCTGCTGGGTAAAGGTGATTCTTCTATCCTTCTGCCTCAAGACTTACAAGCAGCCAGAACTACAGATGTGCACCACCATACCTAGCTTTTTTTTTTTTTGTAGAGGCAAAATCATGCCAAATTGCCCAGGCTGGTCTCGAATCCCTAGGCTCAGGCAATCCTCTTGCCTCTGCCTCCCAAAGTGCTGGGATTACACTCATGAGTCACTGTGCCCGACCTCAAACTTTCAATGTGTAAAAAACTCAAAATCTGCAAAGCACAATAAATGAGGTATTTCTGCATTTTGAAACTCTTTTTTTTTTTGAGTTGGAGACTCACTCTGTCGCCCAGGTTGGAGTACAGAGGCATGCTCATGGCTACTCTAGGGTCGACCTGCTGGGCTCTGGCGATCTTTCCACCTTAGCCTTCCAAGTATGAAACTCGTATTAGGAGTATACACACTTAGAATTGTTGTATTTTCTTGATGAACTAACTCCTTATCATTACTAAATGTGCCACTTTATCCACAGTGATATTCCTTGGTCTCTCTCCTACTTTGTGTGATACTCACATAGTTTCTCCAATTATCTTTTGATTAGGTTTTCCTGGTATATCATTATGAATCCTTTTAACTTATCTGTGGCTTTAGAGTTAATGTTAGTTTCTTGTAGTCAGCATATTGTTTGATTTTAATTTTTAATCCAATTTGAGAATCTCTGTCTTTTAATTGTAGTGTTCAGACACTTTATATTTAATGTAATTATTGATATGTTTAGATTTAAATCTACTATCATTCTGTTATTTCTAAATATCTCATCTGTTCTTTTTTTCCCCACTCTTTTTCTGATTTTTTTGGATTTGAAAATTATTCATAATATAGTTTTTGGTCCATCATTGGTTTGTTATTTATGTCACTCTTTATTTTTTTTAAGTGGTTGCTCTAGGTTTTACAATAGATGTCTTCACTTATCATAGTCTACCTTCAGCTAATAATCTATCACTTTACATATGGTAAAGAATCTTCCAACAATATATTTCTCTTTCCTTTTGTCTTTTATACCATCATTGTCATGTATTTTACTTCTATATATATCATAACCCCCAAATACATTGTTATTATTTCTGCCTTAAACACTCAATTATCTTTTAAAAAGATCAAAAATAACAGATATTTGTCATGGCCAGTGCTATTCATCCTTCTGTTTATATTCAAGTTTCCATGTAAAATCATGTTTTTTTAATCTAAAACATCATTTTAAACATTTATTATAGTGCAACTTTGCTGGTGATTAATTATTGCAGCTTTTGCTTATCTGGAAATTCTTTATTTCACTTTCAGTTTTGAAAGATACTTTTTATAATGCTGATTCATTATCTTCTGGCTTGTATTGCTTTTGATAAGACTTCTGCTGCTGTCATGCTTATATTTGTTTTTCATCCATACTGTGATTTCCCCCCCTCTGGTAGCTAAGAGTTATATTAAAATTTATGTCTAAAATTTGTAAGAGTGTCAGAATCACATAGGAAACTGAATTCACGGCCCCAGAAAATCTACTTTGCTAAAGTCAGGACCTGAGATGAGGAATGGGAGCATTTAGGTAGACACACATGAAAACATTGAAACACTAGTCTCTTGAGCACTCTGGTCAACAGAAGCAGCACCTTCCTCTTTCTAGAAGAGGACAGACTCACACTGTCTGGAGACCATGCCAAGGTATCACCTGAGGCAGATAGATTGCAAGATGATACTTATCCTTCTCAAAATCTGCCTTTGGATCAGGTGTGGTGGCTCACACCTGTAATCCCAGCACTTTGGGAGACTGAAGCAGAAGGATTGCTTGAGCACAGGAGTTCAAGACCAGCCTGGGCAACATAGTAAGACCTTGTCTCTACAAAAAAATAAGAAGAAAATTATCCAACCATGGTGGCATGCAACTGTAGTTTCAGCTACTTGGGAGGCTGAGACAGAAGGATTGCCTGTGTTTAGGAAGTCAAGGTTGCAGTGTGCCCTGATTGTGCCACTGCTCTCCAGCTTATGACAGAGTGAGACCCAACCTTAAAAAAAAAAATCTGCCTTTGTTTATCCTCACTGCTTCTAGACAAATCACTAGGTTTGGCCTCAAAGACCTGAGCAGGGAAGTACTGTCCCTGCAGTGAGAGGAAATAGATTATCCTCTCCACTCCTAAACATGCAGGACTTGTGTAATATGTACCAGCAGAAACCAGGAGGGCAAGTGCGGGAGTGAATATGGAAGATATTGAGTGGACAGGAGAATGGAATATAAATCTAGATAGGAGAGTGTTTATTGAACAAGGGTTCACATCAATATGAGTCTTTCATGACTCATGATGTAACATTCTGGAAAGGATGCCTGTAGCCAATCCTAATACACTGTTGGATTGGATTCCTGAAACTTGGAGATAATGATGGTCTAAATTAAATGAGGGGAAAGTGCCAAAACTGCCCTGACAGAATATTGGGAAGAGTTCAGATGGTTTGGAAGACTAGAATGAATTCACCATGTAGGACAAGAGAATACACCAGCTCATTATATTCCCTGGGAGACATTCCCTTCTCTAAAATGATTTTTTTTTAAATGAAGGCATTCCACAGAAAAAAAATTAATAGTATCCAGTCTACATGCGAGAATATGCTTAATCAGGTCATACAGATTAATGCCACAGATGAGATACAACTTTATATTCATAAAAAGTCTGAGAATCCATTTTGTCCAGAGGAGATGATCTCATAGATACCACTAATATCCTCCTAAGGTCTTTTCCTCCAACTTTTTTGGGGTATACTTGACAATTAAAAATTATGTATGTTGAAGATGTACAATTTGATGATTTGATATATGCATATACTGTTAAATATTCATCACAATTAAATTAATATATCCGAGAGTGGGCGGCAAGATGGCAACCGGGCAACCCGGTGTCTGAAGCCCTCTACAAGGGAAATCTGCAGTGGGTCTCTGACTCTCGCCCCGGGAGGCTGGGGACCCCAGCATTGCAGCCTGCTCTTCAGACAGAGCTCGGCCATCACTATCGCTGGAACATCGCAAGGACTGGACAGTTTACTGC
>NW_007251344.1:1966-3552 GCF_000164805.1 Carlito syrichta | reverse complement strand
TAACTAACTGACTTAACTAGCTAGCTACCTAGCTAGCCAGCTGACTTTACTAGCTGACTTCTCTAGCTAGCAATCTAGCTAGCCAACTTGCTGGCCAGTTGACTTAACTAGCTGATTTAACTAGCTAGGAAGGCGGCTGGCCAGATGAATTAACTAGATGACTTAACCATCTAACCAGCTGGCTAGCCAGCTGAGTAAACTAGCTAGCTACCTAGCTAGACCGCTGAGAAGCCAGCTGAATAACTACCTGACTCACCTAGCTAGCCAACTGGCAAGCCAGTTGACTTAATTAGCTTACTACCTAGCTAGCCATCTGGCAAGCCAGATGACTTAACTAGTTGACTTAACTAGCTAGCCATCTGAGTAGCCAGCTGACTCAACTACCTGATGTAACTAGTTAGTCAGTTTGCTAGACAGCTGACTTAAGCTCTCTACCCAGCTAACTAGCTGGCTAGCCAGCTGACTTAACAAGCTGACTTAATCAGCTAGACTGCTGGCTAGCCAATTGATTTAACTAGCTCACTAACTAGCTAGACAGCTGGCTAGTCAGCTGACTGAACTAGCTGACTTAAACAGTTGGCCTTCTTGGTATTCAGCTGAATTAATTAGCTTGCTATATAGCTAGCCAGTTGGCTAGCAAGCTGACCTTACTAGTCGACTTAAATAACTAGCCAGCTGTCTAGCCAGCTGACTTAAGTAGCAAGTTACCTAGACAGCCAACTGGCTAGCCAGCTGACTTAGCTAGATGACGTAACTAGATAGCCAGGGGACTAGACAGCTGACCTTACTATCTTGATATATGAGTAGCCAACTGTCTAGCCAGCTGACTTAACTAGGTGACTTAACTAGCTAGCCAACTGGTTAGTTGGCTGACCTAACTGCCTAGCTACCTAGATAGCCAGCTGGATAGCCAGCTGATTTAACTTGCTAGCTACCTACATTGTCTGCTGGCTTGCCAGCTGACTTAACTAACCATCTACCTAGCTAACCAGCTGGCTATTGAGCTGACATAACTAGGTTATTTAACTAACTAGTTAACTGGCTAGCCAGCTGACTTAACTAGCTAACTACCCAGATAGGCAGCTGGCTCTCCAGCTGACTTAAGTCACTGACAACTAACTAGCAGCTGACTTAAGCAGCTAACTACCTAGCTAGTCATCTGGCTTGAATAGCTAGCTTAGCAAGGTAGCTACCAAGCTTGTTATCTAGGTATCCAGCTGACTTAACTAGCTGACCTAACTGGCTAGCTAGCTGACATAATGAGCAGTCTTATTTAGCTTGTTTCCTAGCTAGCAACCTGACTTAACTAGCTGAAATAACTAGCTAGCCAGATGGCTAGCCATCTCACTTAATTAGCTTTTAAGCTAGCTAACCAGCTAAAAAACTAAATGACTTATTGTATTGACATAACTAGCTAGGCAGCTGGTTGCCAGCTGACTGAACTAGCTGACTAAACCAGCCAGTCAACTGGCTAGCCAGCTGGCTATCTAGTTATGTCAGCTAGTTGAGTCAGCAGGCTAGACAGTTGGCTATCTAGTTATGTCAGCTAGTTGAGTCAGCAGGCTAGACAGCTGGCTATCTAGTTG
>NW_007251344.1:395-1388 GCF_000164805.1 Carlito syrichta | reverse complement strand
ATTCAGCTAGCTAGTGAAGTCAGAAAGCTAGAGAGTTAGATAGCTTGTTTGCTAGCTATGTATGTCAGCTAGATAACCAGCTAGCTAGTCAGCTAGCTAGTTGTCAGCTAGCAAATCAGGTAGTTACTTAGCTAACTAGTTGGCTAGCAACTCAGCTATCTGGTCAGATAACTAGTGGGCTCACTCGCTTTCCATTAGGTCAGCTAATTAGTCAGCTCGTTCGCCTGCAAACCAGTCAGCAAATCAGTCACTCACTCATCAGCCAACAGGTCAACTAACTTGTCGGTTTGTTCGCATGCCAACAGGTCAGCTAACTATTCAGCTGGCTCGCCAGCTGACTAGTTTAATCAGCTCACTGATCGGCTCGCTCTTTGGCTGACTAGTTAAGGTAGCTCACATATTGGGTCACTCGCTGGTTGACTAGTTAAGTCAGCTCACCGGTCAACTCATTCACTGGCTAACTAGTTAACTCTTCTGACCATTCAGCTCACTCACTAGCTGACTAAATTCAGATGACCAGTCAGCTAACTCGCTTGCTGAATAGTTAAGTCAGCTGACCAGTTGGCTCTCTTGCCAGCCGACCTGTTAAGCCAGGTCACCTGGGGGCTCTCTTGCCAACTGACAAGTTAAGTAAGCTACCCGGTCGGCCGACTAGCCTGACAACTATTTAAGTCAGCTAATCAATCGGCCGACTACTTGACCAACTGGTCAGCTGACAAGTTAGGTCAGCTAACTAGTGGGCCGACTAATTAGATCAGCTAAATGGTCGGCCAACTAGTCAGCTGACTAGTTAGGTGAGCAAACTAGCCAGCCAACTAGTTAACTTAGCTAACTTGTGTTAAACCAGCCAACAAGTCAGCTGAGTAGTCAGCCAACGTGTAAAAACAGATAAGTAGTTGTCCGCATCGTCCACCAACAAATTGTCACCTAGCTAATTCATTACCCAACTAATTAAGACAGCTAGTTAACTCATTTACCAAATAGTTATAACAG
>NW_007251344.1:0-375 GCF_000164805.1 Carlito syrichta | reverse complement strand
GCAACTCAGCTATCTGGTCAGATAACTAGTGGGCTCACTTGCTTTCCATTAGGTCAGCTAATTAGTCAGCTCGCTTGCCTGCAAACCAGTCAGCAAATCAGTCGGCTCACTCATCAGCCAACAGGTCAACTAACTTGTCGGTTTGCTCACATGCCAACAGGTCAACTAACTTGTCGGTTTGCTCACATGCCAACAGGTCAGCTAACTAGTCAGCTGGCTCGCCAGCTGACTAGTTTAATCAACTCACTGATCGGCTCACTCATTGGCTGACTAGTTAAGGCAGCTCACATGTTGGGTCACTCGCTGGCTGACTAGTTAAGTCAGCTCACCGGTCGACTCATTCACTGGCTAACTAGTTAACTCTTCTGACCATTC
>NW_007251343.1:4995-6205 GCF_000164805.1 Carlito syrichta | reverse complement strand
CCAGCATGGCTGATTCGAATTTGCAGACTTCTCACTGATTTGAAGTCTGGCCAGGTTGCCTGGGCTGGTCTGCGACCCTGGGGCTCAGGAAGCCTTCCACCTCAGCTTCCCAGGGCCTGGGGCTGACAGCCTTGAGTCACTGTGCCCTGCCTGGACTCACATGTTCTTTTGGTGGGGCGACACATAAGCATTCCCTAGGATGGAGACCATCACATACCTTGTAGTTCAGACCCTGGGTGCCACCATGAACTACTCGAGTGTTTGTGTTCCAGGGAATGACGAGGTCTCACTACGTGGCCCAGGCTGGTCTCAAATTCCCAGGCCCCATCAGTTCCCCACCTTGGCCTCCCAAATCCACAACTCGGGTGTCTGCCGATCTACTGTCTTTCCTGAACTCTACATCCAAGACTGTGGCCTCCTTCCCAAATGATCTCTGTCTGTTCGTGATGATTCCAGTCCCATACATAAATGGATGCTCTTCTTTTCTTTCCTTTTTTGAGACAGAGTGTCACTCTGTCACCCAGGCTGGTGGGTGGTGGCTCACTCCTGGCAACCGCAGCCTCGACCTGCTGGGCTCTGGCAAGCCTTCTGTGCCAGCCTTCTGAGGAGCCGGAATGACAGCCACATGCCACCATTACTGGCTCATGTGGAATGGAGGGTAGAGAGGAGGTTTCACTGAGTGCATCTTGGACACAAAGGCTGGGTCCAGCCACTGGCCTTGGCATCCCAAAGTGCTGTGATGACGAGGTTAAGCCCCTGATCCCAGCCTCAATCCTTCATCAAAAACAAACCAGAAGGCTAGCAAGGGGGGCCCACGAGTCGAATCCCAGCACTCTGGTCATCTGAGGCAGGAAGATGTCTGGAACCCAGGAGTTCAAGACCAGCCCGTGCCATGCCGGGAGACCTCCACACCCATCCAAACAGGGAGTCTGGGTTCATGGTGCCCATTGTCCTGGCCATTCGAAAGGTTCAGGTGGGAGGATCGCTGGAGTCCCGATTTATAGGCTGGCTGTGAATGACTGTCATGTCCCCGGGACACAGCCTGGGCCACAGATGCAGACCCTGTCTCCAAAAACATCAGAATCGTACACAGATTTTCAACTGAGCATCGTGTGTTCAAAGGGTGACTGATTTTAGAGCCAGAAAAAGTGGGACTAGGGGGAAGAGATGTCCTTAGGTGAGGGATGTGTTGACAGTCTCTTGGCGTAAG
>NW_007251343.1:1519-4646 GCF_000164805.1 Carlito syrichta | reverse complement strand
TCCTTTCTTTTCTTTCTTACTAAGTTTCCCAGACTGATCTCAAACCCCCAAACTCAGGCCATCCTGTTGGCCTTGGCCTCCCAAACTGTTGTAATTACAAGTCTTCCATTTGCTTGACATCCTGGTCTTCCTTCCAGGTCTTGAACTGTGGGTCGGAGGTGATCCTCCCCCCGAGCCTTGCCCTCACTCAAGGTTATCTAGGTTTTTCTTGAGTCGAGGTGGTGACTTGCTATGGTTCCAGCCTTGTCTCAAGATCCTGGGCTCTGGCCATCTTCCTGTCTTGGCCTCCCGAGTGCTGAGGAGACAGGTATGAGTCGCCCAGTCAACACCTCCCCACCAAAGGTTTGAGAGTCACATCCTCCCTTTCACCGAGGCACCCCCTTGGAGGAGCGAGTGGATCCCCCCTTGGGAATGAGGAGTGCGTAGTTGAGTGTGCCCTAGCAGAGACATGGCAATGCACCAGCTGGTCCCCTGGTGAAGGGCTCAGTGGACGAATCTGGCCACCCTTTCTGAGGTCCTGGGATGTCAGAAGGGAGCAGGCCTCACAGTGGTCCCCGAGAGTGGTGTGGAGGCCAGGCATGGGGGCTCACACCTGTTATCCCAGCTCTCTGGTAGGCCGAGGCAAGAGGATGTCCTAAGCCCCTGGGTTTGAGACCATCCTAGGCACCTTGGCGAGACCTCATCTTTACAGGAAGACAAAAAAATGAACCAAGCTTGCTGGCGCAGGGCTTTCATTTGGACAATTTGAAAGGTCGCTATGGGAGGATCCCCAGTGCCCAGTTGGTGGAAGGCCACAGTGACCAAGAGTGGGGCCCAGTGCTACAGCCTGGGTTACAGAGTGGGACTCCAACTCAGAATATTAATACCAACCACAACCACCACCACAAACACAGGCCAGGCTCAGCCTGGCATCCTGGCCCTACGGAGGCCCAGGCAAGTGGACAGCAGGAGCCTGTTGGTTCAACACCACCCCAGGACATGGGGTAGAACCTTGTATCTGCCATCAAAAATAAATTCAAAGATTATCCAGGTGTGGTGGTGCAGGCCTGTGCTTCCAGCCACTCTGGGGATTGAGATGGGACAATCACTTGAGCCCAGCAGGTGGAGTCCACGGTGGCTGTGAGCATGCCCCTGCTCTTCTGTCTTACAAAGTGGGAATCCAACTCCAAATAATAATAATCATCCCTACCACCACCACCACCACCCCTACCACCCAGAGCGAGGAGTTACCCTCGGGGATGGGAGAGGAAAATGCACTGACCAGCCCGTCATCTGTGGGAGATTTCTTTTTTGTTTGTTTGTTTGAGTTGGAGTCTCACTCTGTCACCCAGACTGGAGCGCAGTGGCCGCTCCCGGCCACCACAGCCTTGACCTGCTGGGCTCCAGTGATCCTTCTGCCTCTGCTTTCCAAGTAGCCGGAATTACAGGCATGTGCTACCATGCCCGGCTGATTTTTTGATTTATTGTAGAGATGAGGTCTCGCTGCCCAGACAGGTCTTGAACCCATGGGCTCAGGCAATCCACTCACCTCAGCCTCCCAAAGACACGGGATTACAGGCTGAGCCACCGAGCCCGGCTTGTGGGTGATTTCAAAGGTGGTCACTGGGCACAACCATCCTGTGCCTTTGGCCAAGCGACCCAGGAGGTTTGCCTCCACCCTCTACATTTGTGCCCCACAGGAAAGATGTGTGTGAGCTCACAGAACAGATGGCTCCAAGCTGTGGTGCCCTCGGGCACAGAGTGATCAAGGTTGTTTGGCAATGCAGCAGCCAGCCCAGGTTCTGGTCACCCTGTTTTCCACCTTTGGGTGTGGGAGGGGTCCTTGCGGGGGGTGATCACACCATCGTCCCCTGCCCACACAGACCTTTCCCTGGGGAGCTACGGACACCAGTCATGATGCACGTGGGATGCGTCTTTTGTGGGCTGGAGTCTCTGTCTGCCAGACTTGGGCCCAGGGGCACAATCATGGCTCCCAGGGCCTGGAACTGCAGAGCTCAGGCGATCCTCCCGCCTTGACCCTGAGAATCCGGGACTCCATGAGCCATCACACCTGACCTGATTTTGGGGACCTCTTGCTGAGATGAAGTCTGGTCATGTCACCCAGCCTGCTCTCCAAACCCTGGGATCAGGCAGCCTCCTGCCTCTGACTTCCAGGGTGCGGGGTTGACAGTCTTAAGCCATGATGCCTGGCCTGCACTCGTACATTTTTTGGAGTGGACAATGCAAAGGAATGCCCCAGGATGGAGGCCACTGCATCCCGAGTAGTCAGTCCTGGGTGCGTCACCATGCACAACTCCAATGTTCATGTTCTGGGGAGCGATGAGGTCTCGCTACGTGGCCCAGGCTTGTCTCAAACCTTGGGCTCCAGCCGTCTCCTGTCTCCTCTTTTCAAAGTCACAGCCCTATATTCTGTCCATTGATGTTCTTTCGAAAACACTAGGGCAAGGCTGGGCCTCCTTCCCAAATAATCTCTGTCTGTTAACGATGAATCCAACTACATACACAAATGAATGCTCTCTTTTTTCCTTTTTTCCTTTTGTTCTTTGAGTCAGTCTCACTCCATTGCCCAGGCTGGAGTACAGTGGCTCTTTCCCAGTCACCGCAGACTTGCCCCATGGGGCTCCGGGGAGATTTTCCCCAGCCTTCTGAGGGGCTGCAACTACAGACATGTGGTTCATTTCTAATGGAGGGTAGAGAGGAGGACTTGCCGAGGTTCCAGGGTGGGTCTTGGCCTGTGGGCTAGGGCTGGCCACTGGTCTTGGCCTCCCAAAATGCTGGGATGACAAGGCTGAGCCCCCAAGTCTGGCCTCGATCCTTCATCAAAAATGAACCAGAAGGCCTGGCATGGCAGTCCACGCCTGGAATTACAGTGCTCTGTGAGGCCGAGGCGGGAGGTTGGCTGGGGAGCAGGAGCCCAAGGCCAGCCTGGGTCATGCAAGGAGACCCCATCTCCTCACCCATTCAAACATGGGGTCTGGGGTCAAGGTGCTGGTTGTCCTGGCCACTCCCGAGGCCTAGGTGGGATGATCGCCAGAGTTTGCAATTTGGAGACTGGCAGTGAACAACGGTCATGTCCCTGGGTCACAGCCTGGGCCACAGAACTAGACCCTGTCTGCAAAAACATCAG
>NW_007251343.1:0-787 GCF_000164805.1 Carlito syrichta | reverse complement strand
ACATGTTGGGCTCCAGTGATCCCTTCCATCTCAGCCTTCCGAGTAGCCAGAATTACAGGCACGTGCTACCACGCCCAGCTGATTTTTTGATTTATTGAAGAGATGAGGTCTCACTGCCCAGGCGGGTCTTGAACCCATGGGTTCAGGCAATGCACTCACCTCAGCCTCCCAAAGGTGCAGGATTACAGGCTGAGCCACCAAGCCTGGCTGGCTTTCCATTTTGTCAACATACTGATCTTCCTTCCTGGTCTTGAACTTTGGGCCTGAGGCAATCCTCCCGCGGAGGTCTTCCCTCACCCCAGGTTTTCTGGGTTTTGCTTGGGGTCGAGGTTGGGGCTTGTTATGGTGTCCAGACTGGTATCAGGTCACTGTCCTCAGCCATGTTCCCGTCTCGCACTCCCTGAGTGCCAAGGAGACAAGCATGAGTAAACCAGCCACCCCACCCTATGGTTTGAGATACATGCACTCCCATTCCCTGAGGGTCCCCCTGGAAGGAGTGATCAAGTACACTTTGGGGAATGGGGCATGCGGAGGTGTGGGCGCTCTGGCGGAGACACACACCTTCCCCAGGAGCTCCCTCTTGGTGGGCTCTGAGGGTGACTCTGGCTGCTCACTCCGGGTTTCCAGGTCGTCTGAAGGGAGTGGGCCTCACAATTTGGCCCTGAGAGTTTTGTGAAGGCTGGGCATGGGGGCTGACACCTGTCACCCCGGTGCTATGGAAGGTCGAGTGAGAGGATGTCTTGAGCTCCTGGGTTTGAGACCAGCCCAGGCACCTTCTTGAGACATC
>NW_007251342.1:148817-149315 GCF_000164805.1 Carlito syrichta | reverse complement strand
TTTTTGTATTATCTTTTTGTCTTCTATGTCCTGGATTTGGGCTTTTATTGTGGTGATCTGGATTCTTCTGCTGAAATTAGGGTTTTTGTGGTCTTGCTTTCCCAGCTTTTTTAGGTGGCTTCTTAGGCTATTAATTTATGTTCTTTCCATTTTCTTCATGTGCATTTGTAGGGATATAAATTCCCTCTTACTACAGCTTTCATGGCATTCCAGAGATTTTGTTAAGATGTTTCTTCATTTTCATTTTTTTCCAGGTATATTTAATGTCTGTTTTGATTTCATCAATGACCCAGGAGTAGTTTAGCATCACGCTGTTTAGTGTCCATGTCTTTGTTGGGTTTGGGGGGATCTGGTTGGTGTTAATGATTATTTTTATTCCACTGTGGTCTGAGAAGTTGCGTGGTAAAATTTCAGTACTTTTAAATTTGCTTATGCTTTATTTATGGCCAAGTATGTGGTTGATCTTAGAGTATGTTCCATGCGGTGATGAGTAGAATG